>NC_142339.1:48396369-48696369 GCF_054954075.1 Amborella trichopoda | reverse complement strand
AGAATTCAATACCAGCAGTCCACAGCCCACACCAGCTTTTTTATTGTCGTAGATAGTGTACATTGACAGTTCACAAAATCAAGGATGGCAGTGAAATTGCAAGGGCGAATAAGAAAATTATATAATCATAAATAAAAATAAACTAAACCAAACAATCAATTTATCAGCTCTTTTTACCAAATTGTCAACCTCAAATTAACACGAAATGGCAACTTTTTATTACGAGGCTGGACACAAAGAACAGGATTTCTCAGGACAAACACCATCCTAGCATTGTTATAGCCATAGTTAAGGGAACCGTGGAGGTAGGGTGGCATTCTTGCTCCGGAACCTCGATCCCACGGTTCCTCCTAGGAATCTCGTAGGGACCCCAGTTTTTCAATTTTGGGATCTTGCTCCCAAATAAAGGGGATCACGCTCCAACCATTAGTGGATTCTAGTACTATTTCGAATAGATTCCTACTCCCATCAAACATGGTCCAAGGTTTTGGTACATTATTATCTTGGGTTCTATATATGGGGAATCTATTTTAAAAACAGATGAATCCAGTTCCACAGTATTCCTACCCCTCTCTCTCTCTCCCCATTTTATGTAAGTGGCAAGTTTTATAATAGAGCAACAAATTCAGTATTCATGCAAATGGCAAGTTTTATAATAGAGCAACAAATTCAGTATTCATGCAAATGGCAAGTTTTTTAGCAGAGAAACAAACTCAGTATTCATGCTCTGATCAAATACAAGACAAAGTAACCAACACAATGTTCATATTCTGATCCTAAATCCAGATCATAAATCTTAGAAATTCAATGCATTGAAACCTATGCAAAATTCATGTTTCAATCCAAATACCTGATTATGGCATAAATCACAAAATACATACGAAAAGCAACTAAAAAAGCATTCATCTTGTCAACTCCTTACGCACACCTCTCTACTGCGCACACATACACACACCTTTCTCTCTACTGCACGCACACTCACAACTCTTTTTCTCTTATGCACACACAAGTCACAGAAATACACAGGGAAAGAGCACAAGTGCACATACCTGTAGCATGGGAGAGTTGGGAAGAGCAACTAGATTCACCAGAATGATCACCACAAGCTAATGGCGAAGGAGTTGTGGGTTGGTTTTGGGTCCAAGGGTTTATATAGAGGGAGGGAGAATTGGGTGGGGAAGAGGGAAGGTGGGGAGGTGAGGGTACGTGTTGGTGATCTAAGTGTGTAGTTGATTAAAATAATAGAAAAATCCAATTTATGTACTTGTAGATTATTTTTTGGATTTATGTGTAAGGAATATCTTGGTGGTCCGAGGGACTATGTTATTAAAGTTATACCTCTAACGGGATTTGGAGTATATATAAGAAGAATGGAGTATATAAGTATACTATGGACTATCTAATAGAGTGATACTTTTAGCATTTATCAAGTAGTATATAGGCACTTGATGTATCAAATTTTAGTAATATCCATTTAATTAAATAGGGTATGTCATACACATTAGATTTTGAACTGAGGACCACAGACTGAGTAGCAAAATAATCCATACTCTTTAGATTTATCAAGCATATAGGCATGTGTTGCATAAAAATATGGTTTGATGCATTTATTTAAACATAGGATGTCATACATATTACATTTTGGACTATGGACCATAGACTATATAGTAATGTGCCTAATATTTCATCAAGTAGCATGTATGCCTAGAAATAGGGCACTATGGATTTATTTAATTAGAGGTTGTCATTCGCTCATATGTACATATTGGATTTTTGAGCATGGACCATGCACATATACAGTAAAGTGTTTAGTAGTATTTAGCATTTATCAAGTAGCTTGTAAGCATGTGATGTATAGAAATGGGGCACGATAGATTTATTTAACTACAAGATAACATACATATTGGACTTGTTCCCTTAACCAATGGTAGTTGCGGACCTTGGGGCCAATCAACTGAGGACCTTGATTCTTATACTTAAAGAATCTCGATATTAGAACAAGCGGAACCCCATTTTATGACAAACGGAAACCTCGATCCCTTAACCAAGGGAACCCCTACTAGCTCTACTTGACAACCTCGTTTAATGTGCAGCGGAGCTTAGATTCTTGCCAGTCAAAACCTCGAACCCATTGATATGGGATCTCGCTCCCATAAACCTAAGGATCTCGTTCCCTCTCTTGTTCATTGTACGGACGCTGATCCCAAACCTAGGGAACTTCCACAATAGGGCGGTTTGATGATTCCCGAACCGATCCCGCTCCCGTCTTCAATAACTATGGTTATAGCCCATTTACATTCATTCTTAAGAGCTCAGAAGAGATTTGGTGCTCTAGTGTCACCTTTCTATGACAATTCAACATGGAATATAAGTATTTTTTCCAAGACATGCAATTCAAGAAAGGATTACACAAATGGAACTACAAAACAAATTAAAATACATACAAATCCACTGATAATATCTTGTACAAGTCTTAGGGGAGTTAAAAAATGAAAAATGTCAGAATATTATTCAACTCTAATGAGGCAACATCCAAGTATATTGTATGGCAACAAAAATCACAATGAGGTTTTGTTCAACTCAACTTCTACATTACACAAAAAATATGAAGTTAAGAGCATCTTCTATCAGTTTTTTATTTTTCCTTTACATTTCTGATACGGAATAATTTACATACTGATGTAATATAATCCCAAACTACAACATAGTGTTGCCACCCTCACCGTACTTAAGCTAGAGACACCTAAGGATTTGTTAATACAAGATGAACATACCATCAGAACCTATGAACCCTACTAAATCTAGCCAATATGGCAATATCCTACTAGCTTCTTGCAGGTGCATTCTCAGCTAGTGCACACTCTCTTTCACAGTGTAAGACTCACATATCGTTCTTATGACTGATTTAGCCTCATAGCACCCACCCTTGAATTTCCTGTCATTCTTTCCAGATCCTCCCAAGCCCAATCAGAACTGCATAACCCCATTGGTTTGTCTCTCATGTTCAATGAAAAAGTTGAAGGAAGTGTGCAACTCATATACAATCATCCGAATGATAAATATGCAAATAAGAAAGTGCAAAAAGAAATACACTTTAGGATATAAAGTCATGAGCATTACTGGGTCATTTCTGAAAAAGACTAGGGATGTACGTGTGAGGATAAACCAACGTTTCTTCCAAGAAGTCCACCCTATTCCTGTAAATATATAGCATTATATAACCATCAAGGTCAGTCAATAATGCATATGCTACTGTAAAAAAAAAATCAAGCCTTCAGAAGTCACACACTCAACCAGTACTTGCCACAAATACAAAAATACAATTCAGAATCATGAAACACATCAAATATAAAGGGACGATAAAAGATATCAAAGTAACATTTCATAAAAGCCAATTATAAACAAAGAGTGGATTCTAGCCAATGAGGTAAGTTGGGATCGACCAATGGCTGAAGTTCCCTACCTTGGGATCGCCTCGGAGCGGCTTTTGTGTGTGTGTGTGTGTGTGTGTGTGTGTGTGTGTGTGTGTGTGTGTGTGTGGGTGGGTGCATGGGAATGATTTCATGTCACCGTATCTTTGTATAATATAATAAAATCACACTTCTAGTAAACCATGTTTGTGGCATTTATATGAGCCCAAATTTTGCTCATGCACTCTCTTCATCCCAACAATCAATCCCAAAAAAATAACATTCAATATGTACGGTAGATATGACCAAAATGAGTCCCGTCCAACATTGAATCTAGACCATCCATTTGATGAATTTCAAGATCTAATCCTTTTACGAATTCAAATCATTTTTTATTTTTTACATTCTTAATCTAATAATAACAGTGTTTCCAAAAGCGCTAGACGGGTCCTAGGCAGCTTGAGGGGTCCAAGCCGCCCAGCGCCTAGGCGAGTGCCCAGAACCTGTGCAGCCCAGCTGAATCAAAAAATGATTCAACAGTTATGTCAGTATCAGTTATATATATCGCAGTACATAATTCAAATTATACTACATATTAGCATTTAGCACACATTCCATACACATTCCATAAGCATAACCATAATCCATAAGTCGGTTCATACTCCATATCCAATTAAAACTTAAAATTTTCCAACCAACCAAATTATCAAACAAAGTTACTTTGAGTTTGATTGCTCAATCTTCAAACTTTCGCCTCAAAGATGCTTCTAAATACTCAAAATCTTCTAAAAACCCCCTAATAACTTTGCAAAACATCAAAAAGTACATCTAAGATCAATGGGTGATGTTTTGATCAATTTTGTTAATTTTGATCAATCCAAAAAAATTCACCATAAACTAGGTTTTTGGGGGCTTTCTCTCTCTAAAATTGGCTCCAATAAGTTTAAGGTTTCAAATGAACCTAAAACACTAATTGTTGGCTCTTTAATAACAAAAAAAGACCAAAATTGCCCCCATCGAAACATATTTCCACCCTGGGCGGCCGCCCAGGGTTGACCGCCCAGATTGGCTGCTTAGGCCTGGGCGATGCGCCCAGGCCTTTTGGACCGTCGAGGCACCTAAGCACTGGGCGGTCTGCTTTTTGAATCACTGAATAATAATAGAACTATCTAAAAAATTTGGAAAATAACGTTAAACAATCAAAGTGTGGCGCACCTAAAAACTATACCAAAAGATGCAGTTTTGGTGCCCAAAACCCCATCATGGCATGACAATCTATTGTCACCCCTCATTCTGTAACTTAGAGCTCCAAAAATGGTGCAAATCGAGTAAAACTATAAACAATTCAAAACTTTGAAAATGAACAGTCTAAATAATGCATTGCAAGATTGACTATTTTCGCAACTTGAAATATTTTATTCTTTTCATATTCATACATCTCAAGGTCAAGATGATCAATTTGAGGATTGTCCAACATTGGAACTATCTTTTCTGATAGGTTTTTGAGGTGCACCTTACTTCATTAGTATAAGGTTGACACCCTATATAAAAAAATTTCAAACATATATATATTTAAACACACACGCACGTGCACAAACACACACTATTTTATTTTTAAAATGATTTTAAAATTGAAAAATGTATAATCCACTTTTAGCATTAACTACGAGCAGGCACAATGAGAACTTTATAGCCTAAAAGTCCCATAAACAACTGAGAAAATTGATATTGGAGGGTCATGATACGACCTGAACTTAGGAAACGTCAGAGGTCCCCATAGTGAACCAGAAGAAACAGGTTGATTCACTATAGTGAGACCTACTCCATTCTAGACAACCCTTGTAGTCCCGCACTTCACTTCGGACCTTAGGCAACCGGGAAGCGGGAGGCCTCCTGGATCCGAGTTGACTCGAGTGATTTCGAGGCGATTCACCAATTTTCAACCAAACCACGACCATGGAAATGAAAACCAAAAATCGTCTACAAGCGATCATTAGCTAGAAAATCGTCAAAAAGCAGGAAAAAAAAAAGCAAAATCAACATATTCAAAATTCAAAAACTTCTCTTAGGATCGAGATCCCTTTAAACCAATGATTGCACCCACTTTCAGTGGGTTCGTGATCCCCTTCCAAAGCAATCAAGATCCCTTTTAGTTAGGGATCAAAATCCTTACAAGATAAGGAGCAAGCTCCCTTGATGTGGGAACGGGCTCCACTCAAGCTCTGGCTCAAGGATTGCCGTAGTGACATTCTGAGGTGGATCGCCACCCCTTAATCAAGCTCCCTGCATCTATGAGTTGAGCATTACGGAATCAATGGGGTGCGGATGCCACAAATGACAATTTTCAAATGAACGGGGAATTCACAGGGTCTAGGGAAGGAGAATCCTCCACTAGCAACCCTTTTCCACCACTTCATTTGACTCAGAGTCCATGGCCCATCTCAAATCCATAGATTATCTCGATGTTATCCAATAGTCTAATTGAAAATGTGGCCACCTATAGAAAGCAACTTGCATCATGCCATGCCATCTGAGAATGTTAGAATTTCCTTCACCATCCGGGGCATGAAATTGTTTTCTACACATGCAAATACCCACTCTCAATGATAAGACTTCACAAAAGTTGCATCCATGCTCCTTCTAAAGTAACAAGAGAATCACTCCATTTTCATCTCTTTGAAGCCTTGCTCCTAACCAGAAAAAAGGTTGCCTTTGTTACAAACGCAAAAATTGAGCAAGAAACAGTATAGTTTGCACCGATAGCTACATAGAGCATATGTGGCTCAGAGAACGTCCTCTATTTCACCAAGAGAATCTCCCTCTTTCATGATACATCGCCTTGATAGCAGGCCCAAGCTTCCAACAACTCAATTCCCAATCAACTCCAATACATTTCAATCTCCCTCTTTCATGATACATCACCTTGATAGCAGGCCCAAGCTTCCAACAACTCAATTCCCAATCAACTCCAATTGCATCTCTGTTATACCAACACCAACTATCGTAAGGAAGTAGATTCGGCCAAGTCTTAACAAATTTAAGAACACAAATGTGGAAACTGGTGAGTCTTGGCCGGTTCCCAAGGTTTTGTACTCGAGCTTGGCACCAACCAATTCTAAGTGACTCACCTGAGTCTGAATTGCACTCGATGAGTTTAGAAACACTGTCTTGAACAAAATTTCGATGCACTTTTGCTAAGGCCAAAAGGCTTGTTCCGATTAGAACTTTTCATGTTATGTGGAGCTCGAATACGTTCATATTAAACTGATAAGAATAGATCCACCAAAGGCACTTACATGATGTTTTGTCACAAGATCTAATATAATCAATGACATTTACTTCAGAGACTTGTCTCACAAGAGCACACTAACAACTGAACAACTTAATTATGTTTAACAACAGACTCCTATAATCAAGATGACCAGTTCATTCTCAAAAAAAAAGGAAAAGTAAATTATGGTTCAAATTCAAATTTCATGAACAAGACAATTACAAATATTGTGACAATGCAGATCCAATGGAGGAAAGGCATTATAGCTACTTCCAACAGCAGTACAGAACATCATTTCAAAGGAAAATTCAACAAGAGTATATTAGAAGAACAAATTAATTCAGTAGCAGCATGTGCACTGCTTATACAACTAGTACATTCCAAAATAACTCTTACTCTAACCTTTCGATGATATGAAAAGGGGCCCGCTCTTGAAGATCTGCAGAGTCAATAAATGCCATCAAGAATAAACATAGCCCAAATCAGAGTTGAGAATAAGACTTTTTGTTTTTTTTAAGTAACTTTGCAGTTAACACTTAAACCAGAAAAGAAAACAAAGAAAAGTTTAAAAAATCAAATATTGGATCCCCAAGTAAAACTAAGGAAATGTATCCAAAGTGCGCAGTGAAGTTTCCTATAGTAATCTCACAAGGCCCCAGAAGCCAGATTTCATTGAGGGACGAACTGGAGTATGTGATTCCACAACACCAAGTCCAACAAATATTGTGACGAACTTTCAGTCGAGGAATGACAAACCCCAGCCCTCTGCTACTGACATGATAGCTGGGATGACATGAAGGTACTTTAGAAAACTTCAGTGTGTATTGAACCCCAAAAATACTGCATGGGTTCCTGATGTACAGTTCAATGTCCTTAATGGGGAAAACCAGAAGACCCTCACAGCAAACATCAGCCATTGCATATCTTGTCTAGGGTGACAATAGCTCCCTTGGGAAGTATATAAATAACATTCTGTGCTGAATACTGAGGTTCGGATTGCATGGTGTTTTTGGTCTAGTTATCAACCAAAAAAGGAAAACGGGTGCTTTGAAAAGGATAAAAGAACAATACTGCTATACTAGAGCACATGATACATGATCTGAGAGAATACTAAATTAAGTAAAGGTCTAGGCCCTCCAATAATAAAAAAACAAGAATAGATTTTGCATATTACAAGGAAAAAAGGATAAAATTACAATTAACAAAGCAGACCACACGTACCGTATTTGTAGGACGAGGTCGAGGCCGATCAAATGGGGCACTCGAACCAGATGATGTACCCCCATCCCCCTAAACATAGAATCAGAGAAAACAAAAATAAAAATAAAAATAAAAATAAAAATAAATGCAATTTCAGCATAATTGTCATCCCCATATCTCGAGCACAAATAGTAAATTGAATCTCCTCAATGAGAATACTATTAAGAAAATCAAGATAAACTTGTACCATAAAGAATTTTGGCAATTTATTGTCTGGAATCACCTGAGAAGTTTCTACATTTCGAGATACCATTCCTATAATGAAGCCACCCAATACTTCAAACAAAATGAAGATAACCCACCTGCATTTTCAAAATGGAAATATGCAAAACAAATAAGAAAACCATAACTTTCTCACAAAATCAACCCTTTCAAAGCTAAGAAAACAAATCAAAAGACGCAATCCATTTAAATTTGAAAAAGACTGCTGCTTAAGAAAAAGTATGAGCCCTAAAATGGGACTTGCGTATTCTCTTAGATCAGGAACAAAAAGCACATCAGGAAAAAGAAATATGGGCCATTGAAATGAAGGACAACCTTAGAACGGAGTTGATGGAAGACTGAAAAAAGGGAATGTGTATCAGTAAAACTGAACATAATTTTGTTAGAGAGGGAGAGCGAGAATTAGTAAAAATTGTAGAGAGAGAAAGAGAGTACACCTTGTGTTTTGTTCTTCATGGTTCGTTAGCGACCACTCAGATATCGCAACAGAAACCCACGGGCCAAGAAACGAAATTTAAAGCGGACCGGAAAATACGGCCGTATATCCATGGGCGTGCGGCCGTATCCGTATATGTATCAAAACGTGCATCACCCGCCAACAAAATAACCCAGCTAAGATCCTCTGACGATAGCAGACGTGGTACATAAGGACAGGCTTATCTTAACCCCTGATCATACCTAATTTTACGGAAATGGCCTCTGTCGGCAAAATGACCGAAACTGACCCTTATTTCATTTCTCTCACGTGTCTTACTCACTTATATGTTTATACGTGTCCTCCATCTAAGATCTGAGATGGATTTTGGATCCAAAAATTTAGGGGCTGATATTCTGAACATAGATATTAAAAAAATTATAAAATAAATATAACTATTTTGGATGTGTTTTTAGAACCCTCCATTTAGATTTTGGTAGGACCACCATTAGCAAAAGGAAAAAGTTTTTGCAACCTTAAAATGTAGAATCGCATATGCACCTCAAAAATCCATCAAAAAATGTTGTTTTAATATTTTTCAACCCTCTAATTGATCATCTCGACATCGAGATATATGAATATTAAAAAAAAAAAAGAATTGAATTTCAGAGATAGTGCATCTTGCAATACATTATCTAGACCGTCCGTTTTCAAGATTTTCATATGTTTATAGATCTACTTGATTTTAACCAATTTTTTATTTAAAATATTATAATAAGATATGCAAATAGATTTTGAGATAATCCTAAGAAATTTTTACACCAAAATGACATGTTATGATAAAATTTAGGGGTACGTCTTAATTGGATTGTTTAAGGTGCAATCTTATAGACACCGCACCCTTACCAAAAATCTGTGATGGATATTTGACGGTACACATTTATGACATGCATCCTTGACGAATCTCTCAATATATAATAGGAAATATATATGATAAGATTATTTATTTTTTATACAAAAAGGTCATAATCATTATTGACCGTTGCACGAAATTTAAGTGGTTAATGATGTGTCACAAGGTCCAAAATAAATTTTTCAAAATTTGTGATGCATGTCAATTTGTTAGATTTCATATTCAATGGCTATGACTAATTGCGACCTTCTTGTGGAAAAAGTAAATGGTTTAATAATATATGAACCCTATAATAGATTGTAGAATTGGAATAAATATATGTGCTAACATTTGGGTCTCCAACAAGATGCTAATAGCTCCTCAACATCGATTGGACGGTTGTGAAGCCACTAGAATTTTTTTTTTGGCATGCATATGATATATTCTTGATAAAATCGTCATTGTTTTGAAAACTGAACAGATGTGTTAAACTAGTCACGCATTGGTTTCGAGCTGACTTAGAATTGATTGAACTAGGTCAGTTCTTCCTCGAAAATAAAATTAAAAAAACAAAAGAAAATAAGTGGGAAACGGTAGGAAGCACCGGTGTCTTAGCCAACTTGAGTGTTTCCAATTCTATATACTCCATGTGGAATACAATGGTATCGATAGTGTATCACATGTAGTCCTCAGACAACAGAGATCATGATTATGCCATCTCCACCTTCTCTTCCTGGTGACAGATGAAGGAGACGAGTTCTTCCTGCGCACCACCAAATACTTGTGAGTGAACTCTTCATCCTCACCATCCATCACAAGGAATGGACATCGACATTGGAACCATACATTTGATATACTGTTTGTGTATTATTAATTTTTTGACAAATTCTGTTTGTGCATTCATGCAGCATGGTTTGAGTTTCTTATGAAATGTGATGAAGGATGCAGGTTAACATTGTTAAGCCATCTTCAGCCTATTCTCAGTGATGGACTATAGAGATTAACTAAAGGAAAAAGTTTATATAAGGTTGAGGCTCTAAACAATCAAACTAAGGCGCACCCTCAAATCCGATCATCTCGACCTCGAGATACATAGCCTTAAAAAAAAAAGAACTTCAAGTTTTTGAAATAGTGTATCATGTGATACATTATTTAGACTTTCAATTTTCAAGATTTTCAACTATTCATAGATATACTTGATATACGCTTTTTTTTAAGCTTTAAATTTTATAATTACGTATTGAAATCAATTTTCAGACAGTCATAAAGATTTTCGATATTAAAATGACATCTTTCGATACTATTTGAACATACACTTACTTTCATTATTTAGAGCCTCAGCCTATACAAACCACACCCTTAACTAAATCTAGGTGACATTTATTTTAAATTACTATTATCTTGTACCATTTCTTTTCAAGGGAGGGAGGATGCTATCCGGTCCACAAGATATACAAATAAGAACAACTTTATGTAGGTCATCTCGGCATGCATACTAATCTTAAAACTGAAAAACTAAAGGGAACCATTTAAACAACACACTGTTGCTTAAAAGTTAAAACCAATTCTCAGCATATAGACCACGTTCTACGTGTACCCTCAAGTGTACCTACACTGTCAACAAGTTATGGTTGAAATTCATTTATATTTGAGAGGACAAATTATTGAGCAGATTCAAAATCACCCGAGTTGGGGATGAGCGATTTTAGATTAAAAGCACCCTAGTGTCTTTTTATTTAAAAATGTCCTGTCCACGCCCAAATTGGAGCAAGCGTTCAAGTTCCAGTCCCCTCGCAAGTCAAAGCATGTCCCATTTTTAAACACTAATCTGAACTTCCAGTTGTTTTTTACTGGATATGCTTGAGGGGCTTGCAGTCCGAGCAGCAATATCTAAACTAGAATCGTTCCCATCTTAGGATAAGTAAGCAACACTTAAAAAACATTTCCATTGTCATGTAAATATTTTTCAAACAATAAACATTGGTAGCAACCCCCGTACCGAGTTAACACAGTATAGTTTCCAATCTTGCTGACACAGTCCATTGACATTTTAAAAAAAGCCAACTTCTTAATCTATATGAAAAAATGGGGAAGGTTAGTCTTCCCCACTAAATTATCCAAAAAAAAAAAAAAAAAAATTCATTTCTCAACTAATGAACATCTTCATTAGGGTGGGGTTTTTCTAAAAAATGTGAGGTCACCAGTGTAATTCTGCCAAGTGAGATGGGGCAATTTTGTCTGACGTTGTAGAACTTTTAGGACCCGTGTCACGTGTGGGGCCCAAAAGAGGTTCTCCTTGTTCCAAGGCGTGAGGCGCGACGCAGGCGGACAGGAGCGGTGCGCGCCATCATGTCTCGATCCATGTCTATTGGCGGAATATAGCATGGCCAATGTCTCTCTCCTTGTATATTGTATTTTAGTTTTTTTCCTTTTGGAGACCCCTCTTGTTCTTTTTTTTCTTTTCAATTCTATGTGCATAAAGTTAATAAAAACTCCACCTAACCTCTTGAAACCCATAATTAATTACTATTTAATTTGACATAATCCCAAGGTTTTCTAGATTCCAAAAGCATTTGGATGCCCAACCAAGAAGATTGTTTTTTTCTCCATTTTTACTAGTGTCTAAACGCTATTCCCGCAAACAAATAACTCTATTGTTTCTCCCGTTTTTCATCGGTTTCAGGGAAATCCAAACGCCTTTAGAGCGTGTATTAAAAGTTTAAAACCCGGTTGTTAAGGAAATTTTTTTTTATCGAGAATCGATCCAAACTCACCCCATTCTTTGTCAGAATTGGGTATCGATCTGGTCCTATAACTTGCTGAATTCTATTATGGATCCGAAGAGTTTGTCAAGGAATTCTCCATGGACTGATTCTCACACAGCAGACTCCGTCCAATTAACCAGTCGAACTGCAATTTGCTGACCCGGGTCGGCTTTTCAAAAGCCGCTTCACCATAGTTTTTTTGGTCTTATTTGAGTACTTTGATCATGGATGTTTTATTGTGAGGAACCGTGGTAAGAGGGTGTGAGGTGGGTCTTGTTGGTGCCCCACCCACACCACAAGAGGAGGGGTAGGGTTAGGCCAAAGGAACGTGTGCTCCACGCCAAGGGTTCGTAAAGCCCGAGTCTTGGTCTGAGCATGGACTTTACGATGTTCAAAGTTCAATTTGAACCTTCAAGATCCGACGTGACTGAATTTCTGACTTTGAAGGTCCAAAGTGACCTTATAGACCTCTAAGATTTGAAGTGGGTATTTTGAAAAAAAAAAAAAAAAAGTAAAAATAATATAAATGTAAAATAACATAAATAAAAAAAATCTTTAGCCAAGAGATGTTCTACTCTTAGAGGAGAAAAATGTTCATTTACTCACTTGGGTAAAACCCCAATTCAAATTAATTTTAAGACTCCAAATTTTGAGAGTGTAACCTCATCAACCCATAAATTAACTTCAATAGAAAACAAGAACCGTTGTCGTTGAAGAAAGAACACATACGTACTATCTAACATGTTATTCATGCATTGATTAATCAATAAAAAACAGTTCCTAGCAGTAACTTCTATGTAAACATCTCAAAATTGAATAGAGACCATTGAATTTTTAGATGTGAGATCAAATCGTTAGAAGACTCAAATTTTAATTTTGTTTTTTAGAATAATCATCTAGTAATTCTTAAGTGGTTCCCAAAATTTCAGATTGAAAAGATCCTCTCTAACAGGTTCTTTAAAAGATGGAGTAACAGTAGGAGCATAGGACACGTGCTCAAATATTTACAATGATGAATATCTAAGATTACATTAGCGCAAATTTATCTATAGTTGTTTATGGCAAACATGAACAGTGGTGGCTCTTTGAAAGCCGCTTTATGCTGCGGAATCCGTATCAGGTACGCATGTATGAAAAAAAAGGTGTAGTTTGCATAAGGTTGCAACCTTAAGCAATCAAAGTAAGGTGTACCTCTAAACTTTGTCATGAAATGCAATTTTGGTGTTGAAAATTATTAGGATAATGCAGAAATTCATTTCTATATCTAATTATAAATCTTAAACTCGAAATATAGTTCAAATGAAACAGATCTACTTTGAGAGCTTGAAATCTTTATTTTTCTCTATAGTTATATATCTTGATGTCGAGATGATATAAAAATGCACAACTTTGTGGGTCAAAGTAAAAGAGAAAATACATGTATGTATGCAAAACAAAAAAGAAATAATGTATTTGATGAAACTCAAACTGACATATTTACTGTATCATGTATTGCAGCCAAGCCAAGGGTAGAACTTACTGCATATGATGCCCCTTGTATGAGCATGTGGATGGGTAGGGCTCAAGGACCGTGACTTGTGCGCTCACATGTGTGGAGGGAGATCCAATGGCTAAGACACTAGCCATTGAGATAGAGGACCTATTTGTATATGTAGCGGTTTATAACCACTAGATGGTGACTATTGGAAGCCCTACGGTCACATGTGACATGGGCAGGTACCTTAACAACCATTTCTCGCTCTTTACAATGGACATTTTACTCCATTTTAAATTACCATTTACTAATTCGATTCTCTCTCTCAATATTTTCTCACTAATTTTCTCTCTCTAAAAATACAAAAACATACGACTTTCTCAATCTATATCTAGGCAATTCTGGTGCTTATTACACTTGCCTAAATAGTGCAAAATAACGCGAGTATTATCAATGACTTTTTATTTTCATATTTTTTGAGGATTGATTTGGTCGGATTACTTTTTGTATACTATTATTCTACAGTAATGGGGCATATTACATTCTTGAGAAAGTTCATCTAGCATAGCTATAAATAGGAAACTCCCATTTCTTTTAATTCGTTTCTTTACTATGTACTCCAACACCCATTTCACCCACTAACAATCAAAGATTCAAGATTGTAGTCTTGGGTAAAACTATGAAAGCAAGTATGAATTTCATCAAAGTAATGAACCAACATTTTGCAAAGCTCAATCTGTGTGATGGGATGAATTTCAAAAGGTGGCAACAAAAGCTTATGCTTTTGTTGATCCCACACTTGAGGTGGCCTATGTAATTACAGATAATATGTTGGAATCGCCATCACCAAATGAAGAGAAAGACACCAAATTATCCAAATATCGACAAAAATTGATGGAGGACATTTCATATGCCACTACGTTGAGAAAATGCTCCATAGGTTTAAGCAAACTGATAGTACATCAGTCTCTACACCAATAGATCCTCTTATAAAGTTAAAGAAAAATGAAAGGAGATATATATCTCAAATAGAGTATGTTAGAGTGAGCGGTAGTTTAAATGTATGCAATGAGCAACACAATGCCTGATATTACATATGTAGTGAGCAAACTTAATAGGCATACATGTTGCCTTAGTAGCATGTTATAATATTGCATGTAGTATGTGAGTTATCCCAAGGTGTTGAAAGAATATAGTGATGCAAATTGGAACGTAGAAATCCAAGCTTTACTATCCATATCAGGATGGTTTTTACTTTGTTTGGGGGAGTGGTATCATAAGGTTCAACTAAGCAAACTTGCATTTCGCGCTCTACAATGGAGTCGAAATTTATTACTTTAGATTTTTGTTGTGAAGAAGCATAATGGCTCAATAATGTTTTAGATGACCTACCAATGTAGCCCAAACGAATGCCGACAATTACAATATATTGTGGCAATCATGCTAATATTATGAGAGCATGTAATGAAGTACAATGATAAATTTCCACACATTGCGTGCAGACACAATTACATACAAAAATTAATAAGAGATGGAGTAATAAATCTAAAATTTATGAAGCTAAAGGACAATTTGGCCTATCATTTGACAAAGAGCCTTGCAAGGGATGATATTGATAAAATATCAAGGAAAATGGAGCTAGAGTCCATAAAGTAATTTTCTACAGCGGGAACTCAACCTAGTCTCTTGTAACCTCAAAATTCTAGATTCAATGTGGTAATAACAATTGGATGTATGATTAGTTGATTAATTGACGAATCATTATTTTAAGCACCCATTTTAACGAAATCCATATTGTAGATAAGTCTAATAATGACAGTAGGTTCAATTAAGCTCTTGATGATGTTTATGGACTTTTTATAGGTCCAAGTATTTTAAATATAGAGAAAGTCTTGATAGAAATACCTATATAAGTGTGGAAATGCAGTTGCTTCCTATAAGATGTGACTTGTCTCTAAAGCACTTATGACATCGGGATATAAGTTCGATGATATAAATACCAAGCCTAAAACATGTTGGTGGATAAAGACACCAGAGATGTAATGTATAATATTGTGAGTTATACTATTGGTCTGTTGAATAACTTATCTGGTTCAAGGTTATAAGCTTATGATAGAATTTTATGGACTTTGTATCGTATACTCGAAGTGTAGGTTCAAATTGAACCATACCCTCATGGTATGCAAATATTATACAGTTGTCTAGTATTTTTCATATTATTTTGAAATACTAGAGGAGACGTTAGTATTTCAATATTATGAAATATTTCAAAATAATATAAATATTATTTTTGCTCAATTTTTAAATCGATAGAGAGAGAAAGTGGCGGGGTTTATTCACACGTTGAACCCATGTTGAAGAGTGAAGTGAGGAAGGAGTGCTTTTTACATGGGAGCACTCTCATGCCTTATATTCATTGAACAAAGGTATGAGTGTGGCTGCATGTGTCGATCATGCGAAGCGCAAGGGCGCTTGACGACGCACTTTGTACTTCATTCAAATCGGCGAATGATGCGCCTCTCGCCCAAGCTCGTGTATGTGTCAGGCTCGAGGCTCGATTAAATTTTGTGTGACGCAACTCGTGCCCACAGATGTGCGTGGAAGGAGATCCAACAGCTAAGACACTAGCTGTTGTGATGAAGGGTATGTTCGCAAATCTAACGGCAGATAGCCGTTGGTTGACTGTTAGAGACCCAACAGCCACATGTCGTGTGAACAATAGTGATTGTTCACATGATTATACACTTTTAACAACCATTTTTCACTATTTAAAAGGGATGTTTTACTCCATTTTAAATCACCTTCTTGCTAATTTGATTTTCTCTCTCAACATTGTCTTACTCCTCTCTCTAAAAATACAAAACATGTACCACTTTCTCTATCTATATCGAAGCAACTTTAGTGCTTAATATACTTGCCTAAATAATTCAAAATTAGGTGAGTATCATCAATGACTTTCTATTTCCAAATATCCTAAAGACTGGTTTGCCCATGTTACTTTTTGCACACTATTATTCTACAATAAGAGGGCAAATTACAGTATTGAAAGAGCACGTCTAGTATGATTGCAAACAAGAAAATCCTCTTTCTTTTAATTTATTTCTTTACTACATACTCTATCCCCCGTTTCACCCACAAACAATCAACAATAACTATCAGGGAAAGTATATCATAGTCACCATAGGAAATTTGTAGTTACAAGGTTTTTTGCAGTCTAATCAATGGGTTGGAACAGAGTGGAGAGAGAATAAGAGCCAACATGTAAGTTATCTAACATGTAAGTTATTCCATGTTTAGGCAAGTTTTGCTATCTTCATCATTGTCCAAACAATTGATGTGATCACAATAATCCTCATGACCACAAATTCTTATAGTTACATAAAATATTATATATTTTCCCAATAATCTCACGGTTCTATTCAAGGGCACGCCAAGTGTGGGATGAGTTGAGGTCATAGTTACTAATTATGACCCATGTGGTCATAGTTACTAAATAGTTCATGATTTTGCAATCAATGAGTTGGATAGTGATAGAGAGTATTGTTCACCATTATTCAATTAATTGAAATTTACATCCATACTCTCCCTCCATTACTGTCTATGACGATTAATAAGTTCATCATTGTGGGTTAATGATGAATATATGGATATATCATATAGTATATAGCTCATGAAAACTGTTTTCTATTAATGAATGTGTGTATAAGAGAGAGAGTTGTGGAGGTAAAACTATTACATTAACCAACTCCCCAAAAAAAAAAAAAAAAGAAACAACTACATTATTATCAAAAAAATTAGCTCAACAATAGAAATACTCTCTAGAGTTACAAAATAATGCTAGAAAGTCCTAAAAAATCTTCCAATTGTCCAAGTTTCAATATAGATACATTTAGTCAATTACATTCTTTTAACAAACACATGCCTTAAATTAACTCTATACAAATCTTTATTTTTTTTATCTTTAATTAGACTCGACTCTTTTCATAGTTAGTGATATTCAATTTTCCCACAATGCATATTACTAACAAGTATAGTTAATTATATTTACTTTCCCCTCAATGTTATTAACAAGTAGTATCCTTTCTTTCCTTCTTCTTTTTTTCTGTTATTGAAGTACTGGCTTTACTTATGAGAAAGTATTAAGCCTTAAGAGACAACCTAAACTTCATGTAAAATCTATTGTTTACTGAATAGGTAATTATGGCCAACAAGAAGTAAAATTAACAATATGTATACCTTTTATTTTTTTACAATGCCAATAATATTATTTCATAATAAAACTTCATAAACCAGATGGCATATTATTTCATAGTAAAACTTCATAAACCAGGTGTAACCCACGTTCCCATGCTAGTAAAAACAATGCAATGCCCCATTTTTCTCTACATTAGCAAACCATTGACCATCAACACAAAATGATATGTAACCCCCATATGGCATTTTCATGCCGTTTTGCAAATCATGCATAAATACGCGTAAATGAACAAAAGTATTTCATTATTACCAGGGTACACTGTAACATTTACACCTCACCTGAAAGTCATCCAAATGTGAATTTTTTTGTACTTAAACTTTGTACATAGCCTCATAGCATCCCAACATACAATCAGAAAGTAAGAAAATAAAATTTATATTAGGAGAGAGAAAATATAATCAAAGCCCATGATTTTTATTACCGAACAGATGAGCTAGGTCATGACCATCAGAACCATATAAGAATTGTGTATTAAAATCAAGTTTGTTAGAATAATGGAGGAGCTTATATGAACAGAGACATAAAAAGTGAGACTCTCCAATGTTGTAGAATTCCTGTCATCGTCAAATTCTTTTCCCAACCAACTAGTGTTGGCTCAATATTATAAAATAACCAAAAGAATGAATCTCAAAACTTGATTTATTTCGAGAAAACTAGAAAATCTAGCACATTCAACACTCATTTGAGAATGAGAGACATTACTTAATAGATGGGTTGGGCAGGAGGATAATTTTAGAAAAGAAAAAATTCTTAAAGGCCTTCAAAGAGCTGGTGACATGAGAACTATAGCTATTTTATTACTATTATCCTTATTTATTTTTAGCATTATCTGAGGATTTTCTATTACTATGTACAAAATTTACATGTTTTCAGAAAATTTCAAAGGAAGAATATGTTGAATCAAAATATGTTCGTAACAAATAATGATCTGTTTAAGCCTAGTTTGACACTGGCATAAGCTTCCACATTCCTGTCTCTGTAAGTATGTGGCAACAGCATGTGTGGATTACTCGAGATATCACTAATAAGAGTCTCTACTTAATGGAAATGTTTCTATGTGAACCCAACAACATATGAGTTATATGTGACTCTACTTTTTAGCCGTTCGATTCCAAATTGATGGCTACGATTGCTCATGCCACATTGTCATGCCAAACACTGTTCTATTTGTCATTTTTTTCTACAAAATATTTCTGGATGAAATTTTAAATATCCCATCATATAATTAGGGCGAAACTGGAAAAAATAAAAAACAAATATTTTCTATGAAAATAAATAACCAAAATGGCCCTAAATTTTTTAGGGGTATTCTGATAATTTTTTTTATCACTGAATATATATATATATATATATATATATTATCAAGTGTGTCCCTTTCATATCTATGTATACCCTAGATTTTGCTTCAAAAATTATTTATAAATAATAATACTAATAATAATATGAGCCATATGATCAAGATCTGACAGTTAAGAGCCAGCTTGTGACATTGTGACTCTAAGCCATCTCAGCCATCTACTCTGATTTGATGGTTGAGATCAAGGGTCACAAATACTATATATGCGGGTGGGGTTACATAAAAATCGAAACCTCAAACCTAAGGGTCCTTGGATTGGTACACGGTGGGATGGTACGAAATGGAATCATCCACCATTTGTCCCCATGATGAACAATGGAGCTTAGCCAAATTCTCTAGCAACAAACATTTGAGTAGATATCCATTGTCCATTATTTTGAACATTGAGTGTACTCTAATCCCTATGGGTACGCTGTATACTTTCATTTCCTAGAATTTCAAATTTCAATGGAACATATCAATAAAATCATCAAACCACCTGAAAAAGTGTAGTGGTAAAATCGGCCATTTTACTTGCAAAGTAGTCACTATATAAACATCTTTTAACTCAGGTTACTTCTCAATAATTTTGTCAAAATGTTAAACTAGTTTAATTTAGATTTGAAACTTGGAACAGGTGGCTCACTTTATCTAAATTGGACGGCCGGATGGGGAGAAGTATAGATCTTCTATACAGTAGGGGAAGTATAGAAATCTTTTCCTTTATGTATTTGCCCATATATAAATCGCATTGGTCAAATAATATAGATACATTCTGTTGTTCTGGGTTTTAAATGAGGAATGTAGTTTTTAATTAAAATCTCTTGGGTTTGGAACCTCATACAAGTGGGATTCATTTTGCTATTTGGTTCATGCGGCATGAGCCAAATGATAATGCCACCTCCACGTAGTCAAGGTTCTAAATCTAGAACATGTATTAACAATAACATGTATTAACAATTATATAAGGAATCAGTCATATACTGTAATAAGTAAGGTCCATTCAACAAACCACCATAAAAAAAAATTTAGTGCTAGAAAAACCTTCCAAATGATCATCTTAATTTCGATATATATGGATATGAAAGAAAAAGATTTCGAGTCATAATCTATTTTTAAAATTTACAAATGTTTATAGATCTACTCGGTTTGCATCATTTTTTAAACTTCAAAGTTTATATTAAAAAAATTTCATACAGATACCTAATTTCTATATAAATTTTCCAATCACCCCTTCCCGTGTTTTTCTTTCAAGTGGCATTAGAGTTTCCTTAAATATTTCATCTTACCTCCACTCCCCTCTCTACCTTCTTTTCTCACATTTTTTACGTAAAATAAAATTGCCACTAACAAATTAATATGTGCTGAATAAAGTCCTCACTTTCTTTTATCTCCTTCGCCCTTTTTAACCGTCTCTCGGGGTAAAGAGAGAGAGAGGGAACATATCATGATAGAGCGGGTAAAGAGGGAGAGAATCACGGGAGAGAGGATGGAGCATATTATAATGAGAGAGAGAGAGAGGAAGCGAACCACTAGACATGGGTAAAAAGGGTAAAAGAAAGACATGTTCTTACTTAGCATACTTTTAACTTGTTGATGCCAATTTTATGTTAAAACAAAGTGAGAAAAGAGGTAGAGAGGGGATGGGGGGTAAGTTGAAATATCTTGGAAAACTTTAATGGTGCGTAAAATAAACATATGGGGAAGAGCTATAATGAAATTCATATAAGAATTAGGGATCATTACGAAATTTGCCGCTCTCGTGGTAAAAGTACATTTCCATGTCATAATAGGGATTTCCCTCGTGGTAAAAGTACATTTCCATGTCATAATAGGGATTTCCCTCTCCGAACCTACATCTTTTGTCAGGGTTTATAAGTTATTTTGAAGGTTGGCTTCTTATATAAAACATATCCTTTATTAAAATCTCTTGCTCATGATTTGAGATCTAACTTGGAACATATTTGAAATTAGAAACTCTAATCCGTGTTCAAGATCATCAATAAGAAAGAGTATTTACACCATTTGGCTTAAGTGGCTCAAGCCTAAATAACCACCACTTAATGCAGATACTGAGAAAATACCACTTTGAACTTAAGATGGTGAGCAATTTCATGAATAATTCCTAAAATCTAAAAACTTTGTGATGCCATTTCGTTTTCCTGGTCTACACGATAATGGTCTCCTTTCCATCACAAAAATATTTTGGTGCTTGAAATTGAGGAGTCTTACTTGTTTCTATGGGAATGACACATTAATGTGACATGCACTGAATGCAATCTTGGCATTTTATTGCTGTGAATTGACAGGCCACTAACTCGGGGTTAGTATTTCCTCCACAGGCTCTAGATGCTTAAAAGGAGCACCTTTTAATAATTCAGATTGAACCATCCTCGCGTTTGATTTCGGATGATGTATGCTCATTGTAATTCTTTTTCCAATAATAAAGATGTTAACATTTGTAGGAAAAAAAAGATTGAACCATTCTTATTTAAGGGTTAAAAATAAATTTTATTTTAATTTAAAAATATTATTAATCTGAAATTTGGATTTTAGCCTCATTTTTTTGAGTAGAATTAAATAAAAATAATAAAAATATTTTGAATAAAATATATTGATTAAAATGAATTTAGGGGTATTTTGTTATTTTTATTTAATATGATTTTTATTATTTATTTAGTTTTATTTATAAAAATAAACCAACAACTTAAAATTTAGAGAAATATTTTGTTTAAACAAAAATAAAAATAAAATATGAAAGTGATACAAACTTTAAAGATATTGAGAACTTCTTGAAACCATAGAATTCCTTGATACAAACTTTAAAGATATCGACAACTTCTTTTTCATTTAAGATGTGAAAAAAATTATATAAGGTGTCTAAGAATAAGGTGAACCTAAAACCCACTAGAAAAGGTTGTTTCTATGTTGGAAAACCCTCAAATTGATCATCTCGACCTCAAGATTAGGGATTTTTAATCCTAAAAAAAGTCTATCTTCAAACATATTATATGAACTGAACATTTTCAAAATTTTCACATATCTATAGCTCTCCTTAATCGTCACCATTTCTGAAACTTTAAATCTCATAATTGAGATAATATATTTTCATATCATCACAAGGCTTTGCAGCAATTTTCAGCATAGTTTTGAAGTGCACCTTACTTCAATAGTATATGATTGACATCTTATACAGAAAGGTTGGAGTGTGTATATTATGTTCTTACAGGAGCATAATACACATTTACTCCCTCGAGCACAAGAGTAACTTGAAAAGAGTTTTTTTTTTTTATATATCCAAAATGTTGGGAAGCATAAAAAAAATCACTAGAAGATTATATTTAATAGAAAAAATTTCAATTTTGAGTTCCCTTGTACTTAGATCTCGCCCTTCAAAAATAGGACTTTCGATTCAATCTTAAGACACTATTTCTTTTAAGTCCATAGATAATGTAATTTGGATTCTTTTATTGAATATGGAATATGGTTGAGGTACCTTTCCTGACCCCAAATTTAGGTCCTAGCCATCAATACGAAATAAAACAAGTTGAAATCCATCCTAAAGCTGCATGAAAAACCCTATTCCAATTGGAAAGCCGATTGTTTTGAAAACTCAAGATCTTTTTTTTTTTTTTTTTTTAAGATTATTTTTCCATGGTTGTCATCATCGTCAAAGCCTTTTTTCTTAATTAATTGGGGTTGGCTATATGAATCTTTGTCCGTCGTTCTTCTCTATTAAGGGCCATACCTTCAATGAGACTATAAATCTTCTTATCTTTTCTCATTATTTCCAATCATGTTTTTTTGGGCATATTTCTTATCTTTTTTTAGTCTCAAAAATTCAAATAAAATTATTCTAAATAATATTATTCAAATAAAATTATTCAAAATGGGTGCTTCACCCGAGAGAATGAAAGTACACTTGGCTTTCTTGAGGAATATGCTCTTCATGCCCTCTTAATATTATTAGGGAAATTTATTAAAATACCTATTAGAGATGAAGTATTTAACACCTTGCCTAGTTGAAACTATTCCAACTCAAGAGCATGCCTTTTTCTATAGGCATTTTTAAACTAAACCAAAAGATATGGGCAAAAACTTAATTTCTTCATTTTTTTTTTTTTTGTATTTAGCCGGACCTGATTCTTGCCTTGGAACTATGGAATTCAATAAATTTTAATTGGTTCATGAATGGGAAAAAGACTACTAAGGGGGCCCATTTGGGCCTTGTGGTAGTCCTACTCTTTGATAAACATATTTATTAGTAGTAGAAAATATTTCATTGATAAAGCATGTTTGCCTTTTAACTATCCTTTGATAAGCATATTTATCTTTATAGACAATTTCAAAAAATGTAGTATTAAGTGGTCATGCTCATGTTTATGATCTTCTATTTCTCTTTCCTATTAAGAAGTTCTTTCCACATGTAATGAAAGAGGTGTTATGACCATATTTGTACCGTGCCATCTCGCCGATCACTCGTTAATGGGTGTGAGTTACGGTGCATCCAAACAGGGCCATAACGAGTGCTTTTGTCTTATTTCTTAAGTGGTCACATGAAGTGGAAGACTTTTATGCAGCCTTCCCTTTGATGTGGATGTATCCTAAATGTGAAGATTTTTGAAGTGCTCACATGGAGTAGAAGACTTCTTTGCAAGCGTTTACATGGGTTCGTCTCTTTGATGTGGATGTTTCTTCAACAGTGTTTTCAAATATGCAAGCCAATTTCTGCTCGCTATCGGTGGATAGTTGGCAAGTGTTGGACCACATACCCGCTTGCCAACTATCTTAGAAGATAAGATACGGCCTAGAAAAGCGAAAAAAAAAAAAAAAAAAAAACATTTAAAAACGGTCCGAGGATACCATTTTTTGACCGAAGGCATTATGGGAAATTTTAAAAACTAAACAGTAAGTGACCTTTCTCATAATTCATGGCCAAAATTGACTCATTTTGTATTTTGTTTATTTATTTTGTGACCATACATAAATTACTCTTTCTGTATTTTTTTTCTATTATGTACAGATGACTGACCAACTCGAGCTCCAGAGTTGGATTTCTTGACCTGGTATAGGTCTCCAGCCAATTTAGGGTTGTACTCTGTTTTTTCAAACACCAGTCCAAAATATGAAAGTGCTAGAAGGAAGTCCCCAAAAACTTCTGATCATCTTAACAGTGTGAAGTTAGTTCACCTCATCACCCTTGTATCATCCATCCTCGTCCAACTCTTAAGAATTTGTCTCTTTTTTCCATGACCATGTTGTCATCCGAACCAGTGCTGTCTCATCGTTGCTACTTTGTGATGGTCATCTTCTTTGCTTTCTCGACTACTCTGCCCGTTTGTGAATGTCACAGACCATCATTAAACAACTTCACCGATCTACAAGCATTGCTATCCTTCAAAGACCACCTTAGCTCTGATCCCTGCAATGTGTTGGGTGACTGGAACACCAACACATCATTTTGCAACTGGATTGGAGTCTCGTGCAGCAAGCACAGGCAGAGAGTCACCATTTTACAACTATTTGATAGCAGCCTACAAGGCATAATCACCCCCTTCCTAGGGAATTTGTCATTCTTGCGGCTTCTGTCTCTTGCAAACAACAGCTTTCATGGCCACATACCCACTGAAATTGGCCAGTTGTGTCGCTTGAAACTCCTCACTCTCAACATAAACCAAATGAATGGAGAGATCCCGCAAAGCATCGGCAATTGTGAGAAGCTGAAGGTGTTGTCACTCTCTTATAATGGGTTGGTTGGAACCATTCCTAATGAGCTGGGTCTTCTAAGGGAGCTAAAGAGATTGTATCTTGGAAGAAATTACATTACCGGCACAATCCCGCCTTCACTCGAAAACCTTACTCGTTTGGAGGAACTCGCACTCGAAGAGAATCAACTCTGTGGTAGTATACCACATGAGATAGGATTCTTGGGAAGTTTGTTTGATTTATATCTAAACAAGAACAACTTCACGGGATCCATCCCGCCTTCACTTGGAAATCTTTCTAGCTTAGAGCAGCTCGTTATGAATGAGAATCACCTTCAAGTTAGCATACCTCAGTGTTGAGGATTGATGTCTTGTATTCAGAGGAAATAGATCTGACAAGGTGGAGTCAAAGAGACGACTCCAAAGGACTGTTAAAATCCCAAAATTTTTGTATCCGTACATGGGGTATTTTGGTAATTTGTACCATCTGCCTGGGACTCTATATATTGTTGCGATGGGGATTCTTTTAGGGTTAAGGAAAAAACAGAGATTTCTTTGTAATACGGAAGCAGAGAGAGGCGTGAGGAAGAGATTTCTTTGTAACCCTATTCTTCATTGCCAGTAAAGAAGCTCTCATCACGTTGTCGAGCAATGTATATCTTTGCATTCTGGTTTATTGTCTCTTTTTGTGCTTGTTTCTTCTTTCCTGTTTCGTGGATTGTTTTTCATTTCTGCAAATTGGTATCAAAGCCTACCAAGTTATTCCGCTTTTTTGGGGTTTGCTATCACGATGACAGGAAAGGGTTCAAGCGTCAAGTATGACATTGAGAAGTTCAATGGAAAGAACAACTTCACTCTTTGACAATGAAAGATAAATGATCTTTTGATACAGCAAGGTCTGACTAAGACTTTGCTAGGCAAATTGAAGAAACCAGCAAAGATAAACGATGAAAAGTGGCAAGAGATTGAGGAAAAGGTGGTAAGCGTGATCCGTCTGAATCTATCAGATGACGCCTTGCGTTATGTGGTGGACCTCGAAACTGCTCCGGAGGTTTGGACAAAACTCAATAGTATTTACGTGATGAAATCCCTAACGAACAAGTTGTTCTTGAAGAAACAATTGTATTCTTTTTAGATGGAAGAAGGCACAGATCTGATTGAACATTTCAGCGAGTTCAACCAGATCATAAGCCAGTTAGCAAGCCTTGAGGTCGAAATCGAGGATGAAGACAATGCCCTACTTCTGTTGGCTTCGTTTTTAGGATCATACGATCACCTGGTTACGACTCTACTATACGGGAATGAGTCTTGAGACGGACGAAGTCATTGCTACTCTTTTGTCAAACGAGACAAGGAAGAAGACTAGCAGTATTAAATCTCAGGGAGAATGTCTCTTTGGAAAATACAAAGAGAGTCATAAAAGGGGCAGATCAAATCAAAGGGGATTAAAAAAGATCTGGAAGCAGAAGTCGATCAAAATAAAAAAGAAATGGGAAGGGCAAAATTACTTATTATTACTATAAAAGGGAAGGTCATATGATGAGAGGCTGCACGAAAAGAAAGGAGGATATAAAGACAAAAAAATAGGAAAAGCATCTGATGAAGTTAGTGTGGCTGATAGCTCTGACAGAGATGATGGAGATCTTCTCTCTATATCTTCAGGTAATAATCAATTTACTGATTCTTGGATTTTAGATTCTAGATGTTCTTTTCATATGTGTCCAAATAGAAACTGGTTCGAAACCTATAAATCATATAATAGTGGGTCTGTTTTAATGGGGAATGATACGGTCTGCAAGACCATTGGACTATGAACTATCAAAATCAAGATGTTTAATGGGAAAGTATGAACCTTATCAAATGTGAGGTATGTCCCACAATTAAAGAAAAACTTAATATCCTTGGGGGCCCTTGATTCGAATGGTTGCAAGCAGTGTTTTAAAAATCGGCCAGTCGAACCGGACTAGCCCGGTTCGACTCGGGAACCGACACAGCCCGTGCCGGTTCCGATACAAAACAGGGAACTGCCCGGTTCTAGAGAAGAACTGCCAGGTTTTAGAGAAGAACCGCCGGTTCCAATCTGGTTCTACCCGGTTCCCTCCCTGCACGCATGCGACACGCACGTGCACGAGTGCGACACGCACGTTACCCTAATATTTCTACACAAACATTTTAATCAATATTACATAGGTATTTATATACCAAAGTGGAATACCCATCTTTCGATGTGGGATAATTCCCAAACATCATTAAATGAAAAGGGAATTTAAATATATTCTATTAATCATCAAATTATAACCACATATGGTGAGGTGGCGTGGTGGTTAAGACCTTTGCTTCTTCATGTGATGTCTCAAGGTTGAGTCCACCTGTGGCATTATTTTTTTGTGTTGTATAGTTTTTGTTGTATATATTGTATAAATATTTTTATAAATAATATAAAAAGCATAAAAAAATAAAAACAAATTAATTTTTTGTATAGCAGTTAATTTTTGTTGTATATAGTGGTATAATTATTTTTTTAAATTATATGAAAGGCATAAAAAAATAAAACATAAAAAGTTTATTCTATTTGAAATCTCCATCTTTCTACTAACAATCTCTTTCACTAAATTTATTATAGAAACCTAA
This sequence comes from Amborella trichopoda, assembly GCF_054954075.1. NCBI lineage: Eukaryota > Viridiplantae > Streptophyta > Magnoliopsida > Amborellales > Amborellaceae > Amborella > Amborella trichopoda. Next base: position 48,668,733 of record NC_142339.1, on the reverse strand, counting down.
AAAAATAAATTTTTGAAAAATTAAAGTGTTATTTCTAAAATTTGTACGCATTTTATTAATTTTTACATTGATAACCAAATATTTTATTTTATTTATTAATTTTTACATTACAAATCATGTAATGTATTATTTTTCTTACAGTTGTCAAAAATACATTTTAAATTAGATAATATTATAAAATATTTTTAATTTGTTATTATTTGTTTAATAAAATAATTATAAAATGTAAACTAATAATTATAATTCCAGTATATAATATTATAATTAGTTAGGTTTTAATAATTTTGGATTATAGTTAGTTAGGCTGTAATAATTTGGATTTTTTTAGCGGATTAGGGTTTTTCCCCAAAGCGAGATTTTAATGGCCATTCTTTCATTGATTAGTCTACTCTTTATAATAGTCCATGTATAATCATATATTTTATCTATGATAATTCTATGATTTTTCTTTTATGTGATGCAAATTTAATGGTTAACATAAGTTTATACAGGGAAAGAGCATCTCAATATTCACAAATTGATGAAAAAAATGAAAGTTAATAATGTAGTACCTTCATTTCTTATTGGATTCCTAAAAAACAATATTTATAATGAATTTTAATAATTTTTTCGGATTTTTTTGAAGCTTTAATTCGACCGATTTAGCCGATTCTCGATCCGGATCGTCAATCCGGATCGGTTTTTGAGATGCCCGATCCGGGTCATCGATCCGCTTTTTAAACCATTGGTTGCAAGTATACAACAACAGGTGGAGTCCTCAAAGTTAGTAAGGGATTGATGATTGTCATGAAAGGTTAGATGACTGGGAACCTATACATGTTGATAGGGAATATAGTTACAGGTGGAGCTTTTGTAACCACAAATGTAGAGTCCAGCACAGATGACACAAATTTGTGGCATATCTGTTTAGGGCAAATGAGTGAACGAAGTATGATGGAACTTCATAAAAGGAAATTGTTGAAGGGTGTTCATGTAAACTGGATTTATGTAAGTACTGTGTTTTTGGTAGACAGTGTAAGATTAAATTTAGAACTGCAAATCATATGAGCAAGGATATACTAGACTATGTACACACTGGTGTATGGGGCCCCTCACCAATCAAATCCAAGGGTAGGGTAGAATACTTCATTACCTTCATTGACGATTACTTAAGAAAGGTCTAGGTCTAATTCATGAAACACAAAAGTGAAGCATTCACGAAGGTTAAACAATAGAAAGTAGAGGTAGAAAGGAAGACATAAAAGAAACTGAAATACTTGAGATCAGATAATGGAGGGGAGCACAAGTCTAAAGAATTTCAAAAATTTTGTGAAGAAGAGGGGATTGTATGTCACTTTACCACACCAAAAACTCCTCAACAAAATAGTCTAGCTAAGAGGATGACCATGACTCTTCTGGAAAGAGCTCACAGTATGAGATTGAATGTAGACTTGAAGAAAAATTTCTAGGCAGAAGCAGTTAACATGACATGTTTCATCATTAATAGGTCATCATCTACAGCAATTGATTGTAAAATTCCAGAGGAGGTGTGGACAGGAAAGCCGATAGATTATTCTATGCTGAGGATCTTCGGATGTCCAGCCTATGTCTATATGCATAGTGGGCAACATTCCAAATTAGACTCTAAGTCTAAGCTGTGCATCTTTCTCGATTATGAGAAGGGAGTGAAGGGATTCAGGCTTTGGGATCCTACTTCACATAAGGTTGTGCTTAACAGGGATAATGTGTTTGATGAATCTCACATGGTGAAGTCAACCAACATGTAAGATGATAGAGTGCAAGTAGATGAAAGTGATGGTGAAAGATCGACAATCCAGGTGGAGGTAGAAGAGTCTGAAACACCAGAAAAGAAAGAATCATCTAGCAGCATACCAAAACATCAGCAACCACATGGTGAACCCTATAATCTAGCAAAAGGCATCAAAAAACGTGTTCACAAAGCCCCTATGAGATACGACTTTAAAGACATGGTAGCTTTTGCTCTAACAGTTGGTACTGGGGAAATATCCTCTTTTGAAAGTGATGCACATAGTGATAAATGGATGACAACCATGATGGAAGAGATGAAGTCTCTACAAAAAAATAAGACCTGGGAGCTTGTCGAGAGGCCTAAGGGAAGGAAAGTGATTGGGTGTAGGTGGATCTTTCGAAAAAAAAAGGCAGTAACAGAAAAAGAATGTGAGAGATTCAAGGCTAGACTCATAGCAATGGGCTACGCTCAGAAGGATAGAGTGAACTACAATGAAATACTCTCTTTGGTTGTCAAGCATCTTTAATAAGGCCATTACTTGCGTTAGTAGCCATGTTTCATTTGGAGCTAGAACAGCTTGATGCGAAGACATCGTTTCTTCATGGTGATCTGGAGGAACAAATCTTTATGGAGCAACCTAAAGGCTTCAAGGTGCATGGAAAGGAAGATCAAGTTGCTTGCTCAAGAGATCACTTTATGGTCTTAAGCAATCTCCCAGGCAGTGGTACAAACACTTCGATTTTATCATAGTGTAAATTGGGTATTCAAGAAGTAAGTATGATTGTTGTATTATTTTAAAGTTATTGATGATAATTTCTTTATTCTCTTGATGCTTTATGTTGTTGACATGCTCATCGCCACTAATAATGCATATGACATAACCTCTCTCAAGTCTATGTTAAGTTTTGAGTTAGGTATGAATGATCTAGGAGCTGCTAATAAGATCCTTGGTATGGAGATTCATAAAGATAGAAGTGCAGGTAAACTCTGGGTAACTCAGAAAAGGGATGTTGAAAAGGTGTTGGAGCGTTACAACATGAAAAAAGCCAAGTTAGTTAGCACTTCATTGGCGAGTCATTTCAGGTTATTTGAACAATAGTATCTTACTACAGATGAGGAGATAGTGCAGATGTCTCTGGTGCCCTATGCTAGCGCAGTCGAAAGCCTCATGTATGCTATAGTTTGTAGCAGGTTGGATTTATCTCATATTGTTAGTGTTGTTAGTCGATACATGCCATGGAGCATTGGAATGTAATTAAGTGGATTTTCAGATATCTGAGTGGGATGTCAGATATCAGAATTATGTTCCCGCAAGAAGAGAAGCTCTGCAAAACTTTTGGGATATGTCGATTTCAACAATGCGGGTGACTTAGACAAGCAGAGGTCTACTATGGGATATGTATTCACACTAGCGGGTGGACCTATTTCATGGAAGGCAATCCTTTAACCCACGATTTCCTTTTCTACGACAGAGGCAGAGTACATAACAGCAGTTGACGCTACTAAGGAGGTGATCTCTTTGAATGGTTTGGTTCGTGTGTTGGGGTTGGAGCAAGAAGGCACTGTGCTGCATTATGATAGTCATAGTGCCGTAAATCTTGCAAAGAATCAAGTGTTTCATCCATGGACAAAGCACATTGATGTGAGGTTTCATAAGATCAAGGAGCTTGTGTTAAAAGGAATCATTCACTTGAAGAACATTCAGACGAATGACAACCCTGCATATATACTTACAAAGGTGGTCGCTACGGAGAAGTTCAAGCTTTGCTTGAACTTCATTAATGTCACTCATTATTGAGAGTGTGGGAAGCACCCCATGACATGTGGGGGTGTAGTCGCGTACCTTTATATAGGCACGGGGATGAAGACATCTTCAGGTTATCTTCAGAGTGGCTCAACAGAATTCAAGCCAAGGTGGAGATTATTGAGGATTGACGTCTTGTATTCTGACGAAATAGACCTATCAAGGTGGGGTCAAGGAGCTGACTCCGGAGGGTCATTAAAAGCCCGAAGGGCTTGAGGCTCGGAGATATCAAGGGAGACCTTAGTAATGTTATCATCTTAGGCCTTCTCCATGTGTAATTTACAAACAAGATTGCTTTCATGGCCAGCTGGCAATCCATCCCTTATTTACTTTGTACAAAATCGCTTTCAGCAAGGAAATAATGATTCTCAACACTTCACAAAGCTCGTTGAAGAGGACCTTCTCAAGGATTGTGCATACAACATTGAGAAGACTAATGGTATGAAAAATTTTGTATCCATACATGGGGTATTTCGGTAATTTGTACCATTTGCCTGAGACTCTATATATTGTTGCGATGGGGGTTCTCTTAGGGTTAAAGAAAAACAGATATTTCTTATTAATATGGAAGCAGAGAGAGGCATGAGGAAGAGTGTTATTGTAGCCCTATTCTCCATTGTTAGTAAAGAAGCTCTCATCTCCCCGTGGACGTAGGCACGTTGCCGAACCACAATATCTTTGAGTTGTGGTTTATTATCTCTTTTTTTTGTGTTTGTTTCTTCTTTCTTGTTTCGTGTATTGTTTTTTCGTTTCTACATCTCTCTCCTGTTTTGCCACTCAAAAAATTCAGCTTTCAATCCCTCTAGCTATAGTAGTTGCATCCGAATCTCAGAAACCCAAGAGGCAAAAAACTCTTTATTTTAAATCTTGCTGCAGACTGATGTCAAATGAGAGTTGCAGAGAAATCTCTTCTAAAAAGGTTTAAACTCCAAGTTCTCTTTATTTGGAGCCACCCATTTTATGAGAACACATGAAAGATTGGCCACTTGTATCTTACTTCCCCTCTAAGCCCCTCATTCTATAAGAGAAACTAGAAAACGAATTATTGGGCAACCCAAACCAATATTTTTGATGTTGGGTTCTTTTTAAACATGTAATTTTAAGCTTCATGTTGGAGAGGTTTAGCTGTTTCAGTTGATTTCTTTAGTGGGTGAAGAATATGGTAGGTGGTGAGGGATCTAAAAAGCCATTGCTTGGAGGGACTGGGAGAAAACCAAGGCTTTCGCATAGGATTTCTTTGAATACATTAAGGGGTGATTTTATTTCCATGCTTCCTGAAAAGGCTAAGACTGGATTGGATCCAGAGAAACCATTCCACATTGATGTGACCAAAATCAAAGGGCTGTCGGAAGGTGAGTTGGGATTCTGTGTTTTGACGTGGAGGAGTGCATTTCTTGGAATTAAGGCCTATTACCTTTAATTCTTGTATCAAATGTGCTTGACTTATTTTGTTCATCCTTTACTGCTTTGTTGTAATTTAGTGATAGTATTGAGGTATTGGATTTCTGGATCTAGCTGAGCCCCTCTCTCTCTCTGACGTCGATGTGTCTATTCTTCCCTTGTTTTCTGTGAAGGAAAATCTTTCCAAATTGTTCAATTATTCTATGAAAATTGTCATGCAACCTAAAAATGTATGTAACTATGGCAATAATTGGCATCTGTTACTCTTGGGTTAGATTATATGTCTCAACTTAATTGTGTTCTCCCGATTTATATATTTCCTTCTTGTTAAACAAAACTAATATTGAAGTATTGTGCGACGCTATGTTGTGGCAAAGGCCAAAGTTTCATAGCTTTCAACTATTTACTGTGAAAAGTGATTGATAGGATTGCAATTTAGCAAGCTTCTGCATTTTCAAATACAAAAAAAAAGATAATTGGAAAGTAGAGCAGTGGGACTAAAGCTAGGGATGCATTTTTCATCTTTCTTATAGAAGACCAACTGTGAATTTGATACACATTGAGCATTGCCAATTTGCATTTTATTCTACGCTCTTATCATGGAAGAGGTAAAAACAACCATTCATTGGACATAATAAAATTTCACATGCACAAATGCATGCTTGCATGTGCGCACAAACACACATATTAGAGAAATCGTATTCTTAGCAGCATTTGTTTTATTTTCTTTAACATTTTGATAAGATTTTACTGCACCAACGGAGAAAGAGTACTATGAGAAGCAGTTTGCTACTCTAAGATCATTTGAGGAAGTGGACTCATTGCATCTGTCCCATAGTATTGATGAGGATGAAGAACTTGAAGAGCACGCCCAACATGAACATGCAATGAAGATATTGAACATTGCAAATGTACTTTTGCTAACTTTTAAGGTAAATGTATTTTCCCATTTTGGGATGTACAACATCCGAATTTTTGGGATATTCGCGCCAATTTTCTCGCTTACTGGCGAAAAGTTATTTATTTGTTTTTTATAAAGTTGGGAAAAACACATCATACCCCTTTTACTGTCACCTAATCCCATAAGCCACAAAGTTGAAAAGATTGACTCACTATTTGGACGTGATTGTTACCGTTCTTACTGTTGCCTTTTACTGTTTATTAATTGATGTTTATTATCGGTTATTTTATAGGATATTATATTTTGTTATTAATATTTTTTGTGTCTTTTTTATTAATAACTGAAAATTGTTTTATATTGATGAAATTGTTTGTTTTATATAATTATTTGTTGTTTGTATCATGTTGATACATTGTATTCCTTGTATTGGCTAAATATTGTTAAACTTGTTTGTTTGTATTAAATTTTTTTGTTTATTTTGTATTTATGTGAGTATTTGTTGTTTTCTTTTATTTAATATTTATTAGTCTAAACTACTTCAATCTATTATGTAATACTCAAATTTTATGAACCCTAAAGTAATTAGAAATATCCCAATTTTTTGTAATTTTTTTGTATTAATTTTTTGTAACAGAAATTTTGCTATTAATTTAATACAGTAGTATTGACGATGGCTACTGAGGGAGTACAACTGGTATTCCGATATGGGGGGTCATTTGAGACGAATGCAGATGATGGATACGTTATTTATAAAGGAGGAAAATTGAAGATCACCAAGTATAATGGGAATAGTTCCTTGGAGGAACTAAAAAATCATTTTGGAAATTTAACCAACTGTGATCCAAACAAATTAGCTATTATGTACCACAACACAAGTCTATCTAGTGGGCTTGATTTGATTGATGTAAGTGATGATATAGATGTATCTTTTATGTTGGGAGGAGAATCTTCAAGAATTGTAGTATATATTGCAGTCATAATGGAGTCACAACAGGAATATGTTATTGAGGGCCCATCTTCAAGGAATAGGTATATCTATAATTTATTTTTTCATTTGTAAATTACTTTATTTTAATCTTATTTGTGCCTAAATTGTTGCTTTATCTTACACTGGCGTAACACTTTACCTGAGCAAGATCAAAACATTCAAGTAGCGCCCAACCCTAAGCTCGTATCAGAGCGTGATATGGAGGATATTGAACCACTAGAGAGTCCATGTAGAGGAGTTGGTAACAAGGTTCAATTGAATGTTGGGTAATTTTTTGAAAATGTTAATGAATGCTGGCATCATCTTGTTGATTTTGTAATGCACAACAATTTTGTTCTAAAGTTTGACAAAAGTGAATTAGGATGGGTGTGGGCAAGTTGCAAGGCAGAGGGATGCACATGGCAAGTGCGGTGCTTACAAGTTGGCAATACCGCATACTTTAAAGTGAAATCTATGGTTAAGGAGCATGCATGTAGTGGTCCAATGGGGAGAGTCCATCAGCCACTAGCTCGCAGTGATTGGGTGGCAAAAAAGATTAAAGGTCACCTTCTTAACTAATCACAAATTAAAACAAAAGACATTGTAAAGGATGTTCAACGTGATCATAGGGTCAGGCTTTCCTACATGCAAGCTTGGCGGGGAAAAGAGGTTTCTAGAGAGGTGATAGATGGATAACAACAATACCATAACCTCCGCTTGTATATTGAGAAGATCCGAATAACCAACCCGGGAACCGAAGTTCGCATCCACACAGATGAAGGCAGGTTCAAACGACTATTTATTGCTTATCGTCCATGCATTATGGGTTTTGTTAATGGATGCAGACCACTAATTGGTATTGATGAGACATTCCTAAAAGGAAAGTATCAAGGTATATTATTGTGCGCTATCGTGCTAGATGCAAATAATGGGCTCTTCCCATTGGCATTTGCAGTGGACGAGAAAGAGAACTACTAGAGTTGGTATTAGATTCTGAAATATATTGAGTGAGCTATTGAATGGGTATCCTAATCTGCCTGCCTTTACCATTATATCAAATTGATAGAAAAACCTGCCAGAAGCAATAGAAAAATGTTTTCCATCATTCTGCCTGCGACATATGGTAGAGAACTTCAAGGGCTTTATGAAGAAGTCAGCAAATACTGAAGTATTGTGGATGTTGTTTTAGAAGGTTGCCCTTAAAGTAACCATTGGTGGCTTTGAAAAAATAATGTTTGATATACAGTATGTCGACCTAAAAGCATATAAGTGCATTAAGAATATTCCTCCCAAATTTTAGGCAGATGCCTATTTTTTAACCTCTAGATACAACCATCTTACCTCAAATATGACCGAGTCTTTCAATGCTTGGATTTTATCTGCTCGAGAGAAACCAATCATTACAATGTGTGAAGAAATAAGGGTACACTTGATGACCAGGTTTGAACAGAAGAGGGAGTTAGGTAATGCTTTGAGCGGCATGCTAGTACCGAAGGTCCAATAATTACTTGACTTGGGAAAGATGAAGGCTCAATTTTTGCATACAGTTATATTCGCTATGGACACACAGTTTGAGATCTACTATCTTGGGAAGAAGTACGTTGTCGATTTAACGTATTGGACATGCAGTTGTAGAAAATGGCAACTCAATGACATTCCGTATGCCCATGCTATTGCTGTCATTAACCATATGCATTTGGATCCCACTGTGTACTGCCTTAGGTATTTCACAGTGGAATACTTTAAAAGGGCATTTGAAACTCCCTTTGCACCTGTCTCGGATAATATTGAGTTGGCAAGTATTTACAACCGGACAGTGTTGCCACCAAGGACTACATGCCTTCTCAGTAGTCCAAAAAAGAAACGAAGAATATCCGAGACGGAACATCCAATCACCAGGCCTTTGAAGTGCAAAAGATGCGGCGTAAATGGTCATAATAGGCGGACAAGCAGAGAACCGATAGAGTGAATTACTTGATGTTAATATTCTTAATATTATGTTACTGTACTTGTTGTACTTCTGTGTTGTCATAAATCTTGAAATTGAGACTTTGGAGCCCCTATTGAAAGCTATTTTAGATTGCAAATAGGCCATGTTAATTTGTAAAGGCTTCAATCAAAAATAAAAAAGTTGCATATAAATGAGAAATGCGGAGCATTCATAACAACACGACTACTAAAATTACAATTGTGCCTCAGCTTCAACATTTCTCAATTTGAGTTAATAGAATAATTGATTGATATTAATAGTTCACATGCTACTAATAAGTTGATAAAGCAATGACTTATAAGTGATCACATGCTACTAAATATCAATTGATAGTTCAAGTGTTAGAATGTTGTACATCCGAAAATGTCATTGATCACTTATACATGTGAAGTAGCAGAGAGATTAATTTGGCAGTAAATTTTAATGAGAATTAGGGAGGACCATCACTAGGATGGCCATTAATTTTGAACCAATATGCAAATTAGTGACTCAACCAATAGCCACTAATTCATATTATACAATTTCAGCACGTTAAACATTGTTACTATTTCTATCTTTAAACATTATTACAACATAGGCACCTCATATAATATCATTTGAATTTCGCAAGTAAGAAAGTAGCAATACTTAACCAAATTGTACTTAACAAAATTCATTGAACAGAGGTCAAAATGACCAATACATTACATTGCTTAAAATGAACAAAATTACAAGGGTCAAGATCCCATTACACTGGTTGCCTTCTCTTAGGCTGATGCTGTGTCTTTTGTGTGTTATATCTTCTGTGTTCTTCAACTGCTGGTTGTGTGGATGGAGCTAGGTCTTCTACAGCCCGACTACTTTCACTCACTCCATCATGACCGGCCTCGTCAGGTACACCTTCGTCATGATATTCACATTGTAAATTTTTCATCCTGGCTTCTATCATCCATATCCACATGCACAAACTTAGACATTGTTTCAAACGTGTTGTTAACGTGATTATACCCTTCAGGATTTTACTTCTGTCTAAGTGTAAGTGCCTCTGCTAACATGACTGTAATGCTTGAACTGTACTAACCTGCACAAATAAGATTACCTAATTAATATATTTAAACAATTACATGGAACTAATAGGTAAGTACAAGACTATAAGAATTTGTAGGTTAATATAAACATACCAACTGGTCCTCATAACTTCTAGGTCTCATTATATACTGTGATTCATGAGCAGGAACCACATCTTCTTCTTCCTGGTTATGAGGTTGCAATATGTCTTTGGGTGAGTTAGCGACATTATGTACTAGAGGATGAGACACTAGGTTGTACCGAACATTGTACTCTTCTGGGGCAACCCATTGTCAATATGTTCTTCAATTTTAGACATCGTACGGTCATGACGAGTTTCTCAGTGTTGGATTTTGTCTGCATTCACGGTTCATCAATCTTGCTGTCCACCTTGTCTGCTAGCCCTCTTACCAATAACCAAGGGATTTTTAGGAATGCTCTGTTTAGCTCCAAATTACCGGCGTACTCGATTTGGCGTGTACAGTTCGGCAATATCGTCAAATATGAGCATTGTTATGTACATTGCAGTCTCATATGCCTGCTGCCTTTCATCTGAAATGACCTCATCAGGCTTGAAATAGGGATTCCATATTACCTGTTATATGATATGCAATCAGTCAATATAAATAATTACAAATACTTAAATAAATTTGAAAGTAATCAATATCAAATTATACACTAACCTCAGTAGGTTGGAGGTTATCAAATTATTGTCTGATGGGAGGCATTAGGTTATGTGGATTGCCATGATATTTTTTCGGTGGCTTCCATCTTTTGGCCCTAGGCATATTTGGAGAGATACTATGCGGTATGGGCCTCATATGCATAATATACTCATACGACCAGCACTGCAATAAATTAAGATATGATAAATATTAAATATTTTAGAAAAAAAAGTCTAAACTATTACGCTTATGTCATATACCCAAAAAAAAGGTTACTTGCATGAGAGTGGTTGCACTACTAAAATGTCTTCGCTTGAAAGTACAAGCTTTTCCAAGTGAGCAATAGAGGAATGCAAGAGCTGCAGCACCCCAAGCATATCTACTGGCTCCCTCAATATCTTCAAAAACTTGTAAGTACCTTATTGGCAGTGTTGAAACTAATGCATCAACGAATATGGTGACACTGATGAAGAAGAGCAGATATGCTCGAGTAGATCTATAAACTTAAACATGGCTTGCAGCAGGTGACAATTCCCTAAAATTTGCCTTCAACCATGTATGCCTCAGGTTTGTTATGTTGTCATTAGGGACTATACCCAAATTGTCTTCTATATCTTCTATATACTGTCGCAGGTCACTGATGGGATGACATGTAACTGGCTCGCCATCTACAGCCAGTCCTAATATCTCATATACATAAAAAAAACATTGGTGTTATCTCACCAATATGAATGTTGTAATGGAATGTATTGGCTGAATCCAAAGGATAATCAATTCGACTTGGCCAAATAATAGATAACGCACCCAACCCAGACGCGTTTACTAATTGAACTTGCTCTTATGTTAGATGTCATTCATTTAATTGATAACTCTTCTCATCAATTCTAATTTCTTGTTTCTCCTGAAATACAACAAGTAGACAACATATTAGTCCCACTACATATACATGTACTTCTCATAGGATGTTTGAACCTGACTACAATTTATTCGAAAAATAACAAAATAATAGAATGGGCAGATGAATATATGCATATACATATCCTTCCCATATGAAATATGATGCATGTTCTGGATGAAGTTGCAAAAACACAATCTGTAAGAAACACACCCAATAAGCATAGACCCAATTAGTTTGTGCTATTAGGAGTATAAACCCCCAAATTAAAAACATATTTACAATTCTACGGAGACCATAAAATTCCAAGTTCTCAAAACCCACAAATTTTAAAAATCTAATTCAATCACAATGGAGCCACAAATTAATTCAGTCTATACTAAATTCACAAGAAATAACTACTATGCTTTAGTATAAACCCTGACCAAAAATCAAGTGGCAATCTAAATATAAAAAATCGACCCACGTACCTTCACTGTGTGAAATGGCTTCAAAATCCAAGAAGTATTGTCTTCTAAAGACGTACACTATTGAAAATCAAAGTCTATAAACTATTTACTAATCTTTAACAATGAGATGTCAAATTGGTGCATAAAAGAACTCACAGATCAAGAACACTGAACCAATATTCAAATACGCAGAAAACAGACTTGCGGAAGTTAAAATTTACATTCGAGCGATTTTTGGATTTTCAACATCCGAAAATTCCAAAAATTCTGATGTTGAACATCTGAAAATAGGAAAAAATATTGTTCCAGTTGGGGCTAATTTCAGATGTTCAACATCCGAAAATCTCATAAATTCGGATGTTGAACATCCGAAAAAGGGCAAACTTGTCTTTTTTAAAAAATAACGTTATGGAAGATAAAAAACGAACACGTCTGTAATAACATAAACTATTTGGTGTAATCGTAATAACGTAAACTATAACGGATATGTACGTAATTTTCTCTAAAACAAATCTATTAAATTTTTTTGTCCCATTATGTACATGATAGATATAGATAGTGGGAGTTCAATGATCTATATTTTATTTAAATAATATGCTTTTGCTTTTGTATATGAGCTCGTGTCTCCTTTTGCTTGATAAAGTTATAAGATGTCATGTATGATACTGCATGATGTTTCCAGAAATCAAAATATTAAAGCACTAGAAAGGATTTATCAAGCAAATAAAGAAACCACGAGGAGTCAACTTGCAAACTATATTAATCATCTTTGTCATTTAACACCAAATTGCATGCACCCAAGGAGATATTAAGGGAGACCTTAGTAATGTTATCATCTTAGGCCTTCTCCATGTGTAATTTACGAACAAGATTGCTTTCATGGTCAGCTAGCAATCCATCCCTTATTTACTTTGTACAAAATCCCTTTCAGTAAGGAAATAATGAATCTCAATATTTCCCAAAGCCTATTGGAGAGGACCTTCTTAAGGATTGTATATATAGCATTGAGAAGGTGCTTCAAAGATTTTCGATGCAGAATGTAAAGTGATGCGCAAGGTTCGTCACAGAAACCCTGTAAAAATTCTTACTGCCCGTTCCAACTTGGGCTTCAAAGCTTTGGTTTTGCAATTTATGGGCAATGGTACTCTAGAAAAGATGGTTGTACCCTCGAGATGAATCACATTGTAGACTAAGTTTTCTCCAGAGGTTGGACATCATGATAGATGTAGCACAAGCTTTGGAGTACCTCCATCATGATTATTCTTTGCCAATTGTTCATCGTGATTTGAAACCCAGTAATATCCTTCTCAATGAAGATAGGATTCCACATGTTGGAGATTTTGGACTTGCAAGGCTGATTGGCGAGGACCACTTTGCTAGCCAGATGAGCACCCTAGGTACATTCGGATATATTGCTCCAGGTACAAATCTTCAATGCTTGGGTTCACATAGACAATCTTATTTTTCACCAACATTTCATTATAGTATCCAGTTTGTTCTTTCTTATTTCTTGCTTCCATCATTCCAAACCCAGTTACAAAGCAAACTGCAATCAACAAAATTATGCCATCAAGAACCAATAATTAAAACAAGAAAAGAAAAAGAGAGAAAAATTGATCAAAATACATATAAGAGAAACTATTTAACATTTTATCCATATCTTTTGATTGATTTCAAAGTACCCACAAAGATATAAAAGACCATGAGTTGGAACAGATAAAAAAAGGGTAGATAGTTAAATTGTTGAAAAGTTGGGCGTACTTTGCTAAATTTTCTATGGAAAAAGCACTAAATTTTCTATAGAAAAAGCACACAAACATTTATATATAGATTGGAAAATTATTTAGAAAAGGTTACATAGATTCAAGAAATGGGTTTGGCTCATTTTTTTCTGATTAACAATTAGAATATGGTACAGGGAGCAGCGCATCAACCAGTGGAGATGTCTATAGCTTCGGGGTAGTTATGCTGTAGACATTCACTAGAAAGAGACCGACACATTCTATGTTCTCCGACGATTTGAACTTGCCAAAATCGGTGGACAAAGAATACCCAAGCAATTTACTGCATATTGTGGATCGCAATCTGTTGACTGAAAACTATAGCCATGAAAATGCTAACTCCTCGAGGCAAGAATATGTAAAGTCAAGTCTCCAGATCTTGTCAGCAATTATTTATGTGGCCCTATTGTGCACTAAGAAACGACCAGATGAGAGGATCAATATGAGGGATTCCGTCTCAATGTTGAAGAGCATAAACACACCTTCAAACGCATCTCTAATTGTAGGAGCCCCATATGATATATTCTTGCTAATTGTTGTTCTACATTTCATCGTTGTTTCATTTTCTTGAATTTCTTGTTTAAGGTTAGTTGTAGTTGGTGTGTTTGGATGGGCCACTTGTGTGCATTATATAGTACTTGTAGACGCATCTAATTGAAGGAGTCTCATATGATAATACGTTTCAAGTTCTTGCTAGTTGTTTTTTTACATTTCATCTTTCATTTCCTTTTCTTGAATTTCTTGTTTCAGGTTAGTTGTAGGTGTAGTGTTTGGATGGGCCACTTCGTGCATTATCTAATATTTGCAGAAATTTATGAAGTTATGTTTCCAACCAGGGTTTCCGACGTCGATTCAAAATCCATTCAATCCCTATCGGAAATCGATAGGACTATTCCTGACCATTTCCCTCTAAGAACCAGATAGTTGTGTGTGAAGGCCATAGTTACTGGGAGCTCCCCAACAGGGTGGCGATCGGGCTCCGGAATCCAACTCCGGCGTTTCATAACACGACTCGCTCCCATTTTATAGGGTACTCACACTGATGCACGAATAAACTCGATCCCCACATACCATGGTGCACGTTCATGAAGATTGTAGATCCCGTTCCCTAATAAATAAGGTCCTCAAACCCTGAAATTTAGGAGCGTGATCCCTGTGTACATGGAACTCCATCCTTATCAAGTGGTGACCAATGAGTTCTAGAATAAACCAGAATGAGATCTTGTTTATGTGGGAACAGGCTGCAGTGCTTAATGAGAACATGAATACATGTGTAATGGGGTTGGGTTCTTGATACAAGTGGAGTTATGTGATGGGAGCACGGACCAATCATGTAGAGAACGTGATCCGTCCTTGAATGCAGTTCAATCATTTCAAAATAGGAACACGATTCGACTTCAAATGGGATATCATTCCTATTCTAAATGAAACCGTGATCTTATTGCATATGGGAACACGGTCCTATTGTATATAGACCGCGTCCCCATTAAAAAAGGATCTAGATCCTATTGTATTGGGAACGAGCTCCACCTTCATATGGGATCTCGTTACAATACTTTTACCTGTAGTCCTATTGCATATGGGAACACGATCCTATTATATATAAACTGTGTCCCCATTAAAAAAGGATCTAGATCACATTGTATTAGGAACGCCACATTGTATTAGGAATGCGCTCCACCTTCATATGGGATCTCGTTCCAATACTTCTACCCGTACCAGAACTCGCTCCCCTAAAGCCCGATGCTCCCATTCCTAACCCCGGAGCCATTCCCGCTCCCAGTAGCTATGGTGAAGACTACACATACTCATAGGCCCTTATCCCCTTCACCTTCTTTTATAAACGCTGCCTCCCTTAGAGAATCCCCATGCTTCAACAGTGACCAACAAATAGGGTGTAACTTTCTTATAAATCCCCTTGCTTCAACAGTGAACAAACGAGTTGTAAAAAGATAAATAAATAAATAAAAAATCCTCAAAATCTCATTAAAAGAGTGAAAACTAAAAAGTGATATCCTCTTTTAACCAGTCCAAGAACACAAGTACACAACTTTTGCAGGAAAATGCAAATAATCAAAGTAGGTATGAATACTAAAAAAATTCAGCTTCCTCTTAAAAAAAATTTCAAACAAAAAAGAAAGAATTATTATCAAATTTCTCCTTTTGTGGCAGGTAAGCTAGACACCAAATCTAGGAGGACAAATTTGGACAGTAGAAAGAACCCGAATTTTAGAGAGAGAAAGAAAACTGGACATACAATTTCAGTAGTTCTAGTTAGAGAAAGTAATGAAGATAAGAAGTTGTAAGGGGCCCCAAATTTTGGAAGGGGGAAATAAAGGGAAGTCACATGAAATGGAAGTGCAAAAAGGAGCCTTGATTTCTAGAGAGAGAAAGAGAGTAGGCAGAAAATTGGGACTTAGTTGTCGAATGATAAAGAGAGAGAGAATGTGTGAAGAGTGTAGAGCTAAATAAACGTTTTTAATGCACATGCATATTTTAAACTCAACCAATCAAACGTGTCTCTCTTAAGGACTCTCAAATGCTTTTCTTTTTTTTTGTTGAATATTGACTTCTCAAATGCATATTGATATTATTTACTCAATTTATCACATGTCCTTCTCCCCAAGGCCTTTGTGCATTAAGTATATAATGACAAAATTGGTAGTTGAACCGTGATCTCACAAATTTTATTTTACATACTATTAAAAAATTGTGCTCCCCAGATTGGGCACAAAGACTCCACACGTGTTCAAGAGTTCATATTTTTCTTTTCTTTTCACTTTTAAATTCAAAATATCACAAAAATGTATTTCTTATATGTTTTGGATTTATCCAGATGGTATGAGAAATAATTTAAGAGTCCACGTTTTTATTGGCACGTATATTTTTATCCATTTTGGATAACCAAGATAGGGAAGATGAATTGTTAGCTGTGAAATGAATGAACCTGGGTAGTTAACTAATCTAATTTGAATAAGATTTGGGGAGTTTCTTGATTTGCTAGTTTCTTAATTTAAATATTGTTTGTGAGTGGATTTGTGTAATGCCTATATATAGATGTGAGTCAGAGTAGATCTAAAAAAGCCATCATAAAAGGTTGTTTAGATGTTGAAAAATCCTCTAATTGATCATCTCAACATCAAGATATATGAATCCATCATAAAAAGTTGTTTAGATGTTGAAAAATCCTCTAAAAGAAAAAAAATACGAAAAGAAAAAAATATTTCAAGTCTGTGAAATAGTGTATCTTGCAGCACATTATTTAGACTATCCATTTTCATGATTTGCATGTGTTTATAGATCTAGTTGATTTGAACTATTTTTAGAGTTTAAAATTTTATTATTAGAGATGAAAATAGATTCTTAAGCCATTGTAAGAATTTTTTATATCAAAATTACATTTATGATAAATTTAGAGTTGTGCCTTAATTGAATTGTTCAATATTGCAACCTTATGCAAACCACACCCATTGTATAAAATTTTATAAATATCATTAAAATTTTTGCATCTACTTAATTTGTACAAAAATAAAATTAGAATGTTTTTGTTACAAGCATTGTAATACAAACTTTGTAAACAAGTTCTTGTAATAAGATTTTTAGAACATTATGGTAAGGAAAAAGAATTGATTATGCTATAAATGTAATATTATACCAAAAATATTGGTATGTTTTCGAATTTTTGAGCTCATATGATATATTTTTAGGTTGTTTTTCTTATCTCTCTAATATTTCAAATCTAAATAAGACCCAACATCGCAACATGGGATTAGAAAAAAACTACAAAAACAAAAGATAAATTTTTAACTAACTGTAAGGATTTGGTGAATTGTGTTTCTTCAATTGAGTATTACAACATGTTATATGCAATTTAGTCACAACCAACTCTAAGATTGTAGGGATCTTAATTTTGGAATGTACAACAAACTATCCAAGTCTATAGAAAATACAACTTGTGATATCAATTACAATCTACAAAAAGTGTAACATGTGGTATCAATCCAATCTACAGTTACGATATCACAATCTAATCACCCAATATATCTATTGCCATAAGGTGATTAGTAGTGTGGTAAATAGGCCTATCAATATTTGACCGGGTTTAAAAGTGACATTGTAATGCTCCTCGAAGTGAGGAAGCGGATGGCAGCTCTTCTTACCGCTAACAAGGGAGGGAAAATAGCCCGCTAGACCCTATATTCCATCTGATGAGAGAAAACTTAGAGGAAGTGCATAATGGGGAGAGCAACACAATATATATGTTAAGTGTGAGAGACATGCTTGGAGGAGCCACCACATGCATTTATAGAGGGGTCAATGTGAGTATGTAAAGCGGAATTGATATGGGTGTAAGAAGCATAGGGGCACCTGGTGCTAGTTTTAGTGGGGTGGAGGGGACATTAGGGGCTAGTTTTTGCATCAAATGCAGAAAAAATTCATCCTCTATTGTACAAGAGCACATGGAGACCAAGTAATGAGCACAGAGTAGACCTGCTTGGCCCACTACTCCGGGTTCCATCAACCCATCCTTTTCTAAGGTTAAGTGGCAGCCTATAAACATTGCAACTAGCTTTTTTGAAGGTGCTAGTGAAGAAAGAAGACTATAGGGGAATGGTTCTATGTTAAAGGACCCCCCTTCAATGTAGCCAATAGCCGTAAAGTTTTTAATATTGGGTGAATATTAGATGGTATGGTAGTCTATTGTTTATGCATAGTTTGGTGTCCAAGAAACATGGCTAGGGGGCTTCTATATCTCAAAATTTGGGATTCGTGGAATAACTTCAAAACATAAAAGGGAGAAAGTATCAATAAATTGTCAAACTACCTTACAAAAGCATTAAAGTAGTAAGGTTCTAACTATCGGATTGCTACTCTAACCATCAGCTCGTACAGTGTAGTCGGGTCATAAGAGACATTGATTCTCTTACACTCGGTCTCTCGGGTTGGGGTCATCCTGAGTTAGACCATTTTCACTACTCTAACCACCGAGTCACACAGTGTTTGGGTTGTGAGGGGCTTTCCTCTCTCTTTCTCTCTCGTTCACTTTCTTCTCTCCCTTGATCACTTTTAAGTAGCTCTTTGATTTAGTGACATAGTTATAAGCTCAGTCCCGTAATTCCACTTTTCAAATCCTCCGGGTACCAAGGCTTCAAATCTGGTGCTTTTTTTTATCTCCGGCAATACCTATTAGGAGAGATTACGCTGGGAAGCTGCCCAATTTTCTTTGGTCGTCTCTTCACTCTTCACTCCTTTTATCCTATTCACTTTCTTCTTCTTTTCTCTTATGAATCAAGTTTTTACCAACTTATTCTTGTTCCCTTCTTTCTTCCCTCTTATTTCTTTAACCACTCCCATAAAGCACATCAGAGAAGAGGACATTGTATTTGGATTTCATAAACAATTTTCAAGTGAGAATCCAGGAGAGGTGTTGAGTTTAAAGAGGGGGTCAAATTCAAACTGCACCGCTGGACAATCGGAGGGCTGTCATTCACTGATCTAAGAGGGCAATTGCCGGGGCTTATCCCACGAACTCAAACCATGGGTAAGGTAGGTGCTCAAATCCATCTCTTCATTGTTTTAAAATCCTCTCATAGTTGGACATACCCATCCGCACGTGACACATGAGATGCACACGTCTCGCGAGGTCAGGCGGTTGTTCAATAGGGGGTCAATTGAACTAGGGTCCCCGAGGAAGCCCGGGTGAGGTAGATCAAGGCCCGACTAGTTTGACCTTCTTTGAATCGGACATTTCTTCCAATCAAAGAAGCGGTCAACCGTACTCATCATCCAAAAACTCTTCAGGGGAAAGATTTCTATAAAATTTAGGGAGATCAATTTTAATACTTGAATCTGACTCCCTACGTTCATACCTCCATGCATCGCGGGTCGATCACACGGTTCCTCCCTATCCCTATCCCTTTCCCTGCCCCTACGCCAATCTTATCAGACTCGGGGTGGTTGGCTGCTCGACTCTTCGTTAGATTCACACTCCTGTCGACACTGTCACACATCATGCAAATTTGGATGATCATACACATAATCAGGATGCTCTATCCCAGATTCAAGCCTCGCCTCGTGGCCATCTCCATCAAGACCCTCATGATTTGGATCCATCAAGACGATAACTTCTTCATTTGTGACACCTTGCTGTCAATCTCTCTCCTGTAGCAACTGTGCAACTATCTCCGTCAAGTTGTTGATCCTTCGATATAAAGCGGTATACCCACAGCCACCATGACCTACACGACCAACCATCGCAGTCGTCAACCGTTGCTCTGATACCACTTAATGCAAAAGGAGCCCAAAAATTAAATCTGCCCTTCTTTTGATATTGAACACCCACAATCAAATGGAAAATGTATCTATATTTCCCCTACAGCATAGAAGATCTATGTTTCCCCTACCATCCAGCCATCCAAGTTTGATCAAGAGAGCCACTCACCGTGTGATTTTAGATCCGACGTCTCAAAGTATTTTATTTTTAGTTTTTTTTATACAAATTATATGAATATGAAATTAGGTACATGTCATCTTCTCATTGGGGAGCACCTATAAAAAATATTAAAAATAATTTTTTGATAAAATATAATGACCAAAATACCTTTTAAAATTTTAGGGGTATTTTGTTCATTTTATTTTATTGAAAATATTTTTTTGATATTTCTTTCTAGTCCTAGTTTAATAGAGGATTGGACGTACAAAATTTGGTATCAAAATAGTCTATATAAAAAATATTACAAATAAAATAGTGTAGAAACGTGACATTGTGATTGGGGCAACCTTTGCCCTCCATTCAAAATGAACGGTTGGATAAGGGGAAATATATAAGTTTTATATTGTTGGGGAAGCACATAAAACTTGTCCCAATCAAATAACTCGGAAGAATTTAAAGTGGTTGTGAATTCAGCATCAAAAAAAAAAACCTTTTTTCTTCAAATAAAATTCTCTACAAAAATAACCAATTCCCCTCCAAAGAAGCATGTCCCCCGCTTTTATTTTCCTCCCAACTACAAACCCACAAAAAAAACTCTCTTGCCGTCTATCTCTCTAACAAACTTTCTCTCTCTCTATGACGTGTGGGGCCCACAAATCTCTCTCTCTCTACTTTCAGCTATCAACCATTCAACTATCCTACTTTAAGTTACCTCCTATATGGTAACTTACTCACTACCCCAACTTCTTAACTAAATATGCCTTCTCCCCCCATGCTTTAAGTCATAATACAACCAATCAATAAATAAAATTCAAACCATGCCTCAAAATAGAATAAAGTTTAAAATAAATCAATTTTTTGAATTCAATTTGCATCAAGGGTTCAAGTGGGTCAAGTGAAATGAAGCGTGTGGGTTTGAGAGAGCCGAATTAGATTAAAGCATATGGGCTAGGGAGGTGCGAATGGGTTGAGAGGGGATCAAGTAGGCTAGAGTGGATTGGAGCATATGGGCTTGAGTGCGTCGACTTGGTATAGGTTTTGTAAGCAAGTAGGGAAGGAAGGGCTAACTGAAATTCGGCAAAATTTTAGTAATACCTCCCCTCTACGGGGTATGGACGACGAAAAATAAAGGTGCTTAGTGGTTAACAGAAGCACCCTAGACGAGTTCACTAACGGGGTTTGACGGATCTAAGCCCGCCCGAGCGGCGCTTTGGAAGAGCCTCCTCTAGGGCTAACCTAAGCTAAGTAGGAGTTATGTGGGTTAGGTTAGGTGGGCTAGGTTGGGTTTGGATTGGAGTATGAGTAGGGGTAGGGTATAGGGTATGGAGTACGATACGGTATCATGTATAGATTATTGTAGGGTATATGGTGTGGACTATGGTAGGGTATGGGACATGGAGTATGGTAGTGTATGGGATATGGTGTATAGTAGGGTATGGAGTATGGTGTATGGCAGGATATGGAGGCGCGGTTAGGGTATGGAAGTGTGTTCAGGTTACGACTTGGGTATGGATGATCCTTTGTTAAGTGTAGAGACTTAACCGAGGTGGGTTAGGATTCGGTTAGGCTAACTAGAGAATGGTTTACCTAGAGTTAGGTTTGGGGTAAGGGTAAGAACTCTTTTACACAAAAATTTTCTCTCTCATCTTTTAAGGTAATAGAATTTCATTAATTTCAAAGTGAAAATAGTCATCTTTAACTTACAAGAGTGTTTTTGGGGTTTACATAGGGCTCCCCCTTAAATATGGGTTGATGCTCAAAACTTGGGGGAATTAAGTAAAAAGAAAAAAGATGAAAAATACAATGAAATTAGGGTAAACAAAAATTGTCAAAAAGGCAATGAACAATGTCCAAAATTCACAATTAGGTCATTAAAGATGGCTTCTTCCTAACCACATGGTAAGGGATCTTGTTTTTAGACTCTGTGACATTGAAACAGACGAACTACCATCAGAAAATGTAAATCATTCCACCACGATCATTTATATATATATTTTACATGAAACCATGGAGATTTGGCGGAGTTTTGGTTGTTTTGAGTTTTATGGTTTTCATGCAAATCTTCTTCAACACTCTTCAGTTGATTTCTTCAAGAATGTCGGGTTTATTAGGGATTTTTTGAAAGAAAGACTAATGCGATCTTAGCGGGGGGGTTTTTATTTATTTTTCTTCTTTTCACCTCTTTTACTTTCTTTTTCTTTTCTTTTGGCAAAAATCACTTACAAGTAGTTTTATTACAACAACTCTTGCCTCAAAGAAAATAAAAGCAACAAATCTAATATCTTAAAAACCTTAATAGCATTAAACCAATTTTCTTTAAACAAAAAAAAACAATATCCATAATTCTTATGAATATAATTAAATATGACAAGAAACTAAAAGAGAGTGCCGGGATTACCTCAACCCCCACACCGAGTCACCACCATCCAATGTCGCCGAATCATTGATCAACATTCAATCTCAACCCAGAAAACACGTTTAAGAGAAGCTACACTAATGGAACATGAACCCTTTTGATCACAAACTCAAACCCTAGGTGAATTCCCTTAACAACCTAGTTTGAGAGAGATGGATTCTCTTTTTGCTACACCCTAAAACCCTTAGCCATAAATCCATAGTTGAGAGATGAAAGAGAGAATAACTCCATAGCCTAAACCCTTAGCCCGTTTTCACAATGTGGGAGAGATAGATATCTCAAAGATGAGAAAGTGGGGCGTGCCCCTTTTTGGCTTGAGAGAGAGAGAGCTAAAGATAAGGTATGTACAGATTTTGGGTAGAGACCATCCCTTTTTTATAGGTTTTAAACAAAATTAGGGTTTCTTAGGGTTTTCCTTGACTTGTCTTTTCTTGTGAGATTGAATATGAACCGTTAATCTTGGGTGACTTGTGGATTGAGAGATTTGAGCTATCTATTCCATAGATGGATCATCAACATTATGGAAGGTACTATAACCTTTATCCCCCTTTTTTAAACCATTTTTTCTTCAATAAAAATTAAATAAAATAATTTCAAATATAATATTGTGTATACCAAAATAATGCACAAACCTTCTCATGCTTTCCAAAATTTTATTCAAAGCTTTCTTAAGCCAATACTTTTCCAAAACACATAGCAACTTGGCTTACAAGCCAAAGTCACTTATCACAAAAATAGAAAGCTTTTAAAATGGTGGGGTGTGCCACCCATGAGAGGATCTCATAGCCCCACCATTTAGGCCATGATGGGCCCATATGCACAATGAGCTCCCATGCAATTTTAAATAATTTTAAAACTCAATAAAATAATTGTAAAATTTATTTGATAAATAAAATATTCAGAGATCTAGAAAAATTCATATAATAATTCTAAAATCATATATATCATAAAATAAACATAATTAAATTTACTAGATAAAAAAATGATCCATATGGTCAAGGAATTAAATTAATAAAACACTGAGGCACTCCACCTTCAAATGTGGACTACAAACCACACTTGCCTTTTCAAACCGACCAAATGTTTTTCATGACCCACAGTCCATGTAGGGGTTCATTAGCGTGTCACCAAAGTCTGGCCGATGATCAAAGGAGTCATAATCTCAGTTTGTAGATTCATATTCTCCTCTAGGGACGTGCCAATGTCACCTAGACCTAATGCAACCACAACTTCTATGACGCATAGGGGTATCTCTCGCACATGCATAAGCTTCACCCTAAAAAGTGGTTTACTTTTCCGAAATGGTCTATCATTATGCATGTTGTGTGATGGTACATGGATGAGACTATGACCCCCGTATTGAAAGCCACTATCACACACAAGGGTCACATAGTCTCTCGGTTTGCTCATCTAGGTATACTTTGACTTCATTAATGGATGACCTATTAAAACCCTTATCCGTTAATTTTCTATGCCCATGTAACATAGGGTTTTCCCAACTGACTGTCCTAGACCGTCAAATACAAATCAGTATCAATAAACATAGTTTTATTAGTATGGTCCACGAGGGACCACACTCCCATTGAGTTCATGTTCCACTATATCATTTCATTTTACCAGCACTCATAAGGCCTTTAATGGTCACACTCACCCAACAATTTTCGGTGGAAAATCAGAGTGAATCTTGCCACAATTGTTTTGTACCAAAAAGTACGAGAAAAGACCTTCGATCAGCAAAGTTACGGCTCTGGCAAGTTGCCGGAAATCCAAAATTATGCTACAAACAAACTTGTGCCCACTTGCGAGCCCCAAATGCTCATTGATTTGGACTCTGATTGTGACGTTTCTTATGTCACGTATTTGAATTACAATCGAAATGCACCAAATTTCAGCTTAAGCAAGAGATTCAAGGGCGCAAAATTTGCCAACTTTTGATGAAGCGTAGGATTTTGCCGTGTTTGGTACTGTATAAGCTTCAAAATCCTGAAGGATGTCCATTTTTTGGAAAGTAGGGCCTAGGAAGATCCGTTTGGCACGAATATTGGGAGTCATGGGTTTTATAGACTTCTGAGTTCATCCGTGATGGCCCCGAGGCCATTGAGTACACCAATACTCATTTTTCTCACCTTCCTCATTTCTCCTTGTTGCGGCGCCCCATTGGGTTGAATTTAGGGGAGTGTCTTTAGGGTAACAAGGCCCATCTTTATGCTCTTTTTTGGGCCAAAATGACATCATACAGGGGCTCTTCAAGGCACGGGCCTTACTACGGGCTCTATAGCAGTCTGGACACCATGATTTTTATTGAGCGGGTTCCCGACCGGAGAAAAGTGGGGGTCTTGGTGGTGTGTTTGAAGCCTAAAAGTCGTTGTCGCAACCGCTTCCTCTATTATTCGCATGGGAAGCGTGGTGCAGCAAAAATGCGTGCAAAGAACTTCTTGTTGTTAAGGGTCTATATTGCTAACCCTGGACAACAAGAAGCATTGTCATAATCTGGTCGCTTCGTGTTGCCACTTAAAATTATCCAAATACCCTTGCTTATTAGTGTTATCAATCTTAAAAAGGGGTAGTTTAGCTGTTTTAATAGTTTTTTAGGAGACACGTGATTGAAATGAAACTTAAAAGGAACTAGTCTAATACTAAAAAAAGTGTTACATAGGATGAGTAGACCACAATGCTTTTGTAATTTCGTTTGAATATTTAAATAATAGTTTCTAACTTTAGACTTAACGCTAGATTTGATGATCACTCAAATGCACAGTTCATAACTCGTCGTTGGGGGAATTTTATTTGAGCATTTTTGGCTTCAAATCCCTTTCTTCTTCTTTTTTTTTTAAAAAAAAAATTACTACATGGAAATTAAATATGATACGAAAATTTTAACATTATGAGTAAGGCTAGCCACATGCCGACCCAAGCCTGAATCTGCCTACCCCAAGCCTAGTCAATGTCCCTATAGGGTTGGCCTAAGCTTGGTTCGGACTGAAGGGGTTCTGGCTCAAGCTTGGACTGTCTAGGTTGGGCTAGGCCTAATAAATTAATTGGGATTGTATATAATGAGAAGTTTGATAGCTTGGATGTGTCACAAAGTTCTAGAAAATTTCTTTTAAAGTTTAAGCTTGATTAATGGAATAATTGCAGCTACCCAATTTCACATCCAATGGTCAAGATTAATGTTTCACCTTGTACCAAAAATAAATAGTCTCATTCTATACTTTCTCATATTAGAAAGGGAAAAAAAGAAGAAAATAGACCTATCTAGGTTTAGCTAGGCTCAATAGCTTCTAAAGGAGAAAAGGAGAAAAATAAGGGAAAAAGTTAGGGCCGAGCTGACCTATTCTACTTGTACCCTTAGCTTGGCCCCTAGCTCTAACTTTTCAGGGCTCGGTTGGGCTCAGGGGTGTAAATGGGTCGGCTTAGGTATGAACCCATTCCAACAAGGTCCCAACATGGACTTGGACCTGACCTGAGTTCAAGTCTAGAAAATTTAAAAAATAAAAAATGAATTTTGTATTGTATAATATATTTTTTATATATTTTGTATGGGGCTGGATCAGCTTGGACCGAAACCCGGTCGGATAGGGCCCAAGCTAGACTGGGACCCATACAAGGCCATGTCCAAGTCATTTGGACTCGGACTCGACCTGATTGCCATCCCTACTTGGGCTTCCACCGTGAATATCATTCTAACCTTGGAGGCAACCATGTTTTAGAGTGAACTGCGATGAATCTTTCTGGCATTTAATATTTGACGAATCATATTTAAAGAGGGAAAAAAATTTATATAAGGCTGAGGCTCTAAACAATCAAATTAAAGCTCACATAAAAAAATCACTAGAAGAGGTTGTTTCAACTCCCTAAAGGCCCCATATCTATCATATCGACCTCAAGATATATGGATATGAGAAAAAATGGATTTGAAGTCTTATAAATAATGCATCTTGTAATGTATTTTTTAGATCCTTATTTTTTAAGATTTTTAAGTGTTTATAGCTCTGCTCCATCTACACTATTTTTGGAACTTTAAATTTCATAAGTAAAGATAAACATAAATTTTCAGGCCATCTTCATTATTGAAACAACCTCTCTAGATACTATTTGTGCCTTACTTTGATTGTTTAGGGCCTCAGCCTCGTACGAACGTCACCCTCAAAAGAGAGGCTTCAATCATTCAAGCAGATTTATTCATTCACGGCAGCAGAGTTTTTAATTAGCGTCGTTCTTTGGTAAACCCGCACTGTGCATTCGAAGAAGAAGAATGAGGAAGGAATACAAGACGTGACCTTCCTTCTCAGTTATAAAACAAAAACGCACGCGGGCGCGCGTACAATCAAAAGCAAAACCAGACATCGTTCAATTCAAGACCTAAAAGGTCGCATAAAAGGACGCCCTGCGAACAAAGGGCCTGGTCTTCGCAGAAGCGAAACCAGGCATGCTTTACAAGGAGCAGAGGAATTAGGGTTTTAATGGAGGTCTCGTCTGCTTCGGATCAAGGCGACCAGGTCCGCGTAAAGAGGCAGACGTTGCAGGCGGTGCTTGAGCAATGCCAGAGAGCGATGGAGCTTCTGAGGACGACTGCTGACCCCAGAGATGGAGAGGAAGTGGATGAGGGGACCGCTCAATGTTGTGATTCCGAAACAGATGAGGTAACTTGTGTGTTTTTTTCGCAATGGATTTAGGATTTTTGTTTTGCTTCTATTGAATTGTTGTGAAATTGACTCTAGGGATTGGGAATTAGTTTAAATGTCTGATATCTGCAGAAAATATTGAAGTTGATGTGTTTTGGACCTGCTGCAATGAGATCTTAAATTAATGATTGGAATGTTGTATTAATGGGATCTTGGGGCAAGTCTGAGCTGTTTGTGTCTGTGATTTCTTGAATATTTGTGATTTTGTTTGAATGTGAGAGCACAAGGGTAATTGTGATATGTGATTTTCTCCCCCTTATCAGAGTAATCGACTTTGGGAATGCCGCTAAAATTCTTTGGAGATGCGATCATTGTAACTTTGTGGATGGGATTATAGTAAGACTCATTTGTTCTTAGAGCATGTTGGGTGCCCATAATTGACTGTAATGGCCCCAAAATATATTTAATTTTTGGTTTATAGGATTTCCATGAACTAGGATTTAGGATTCTAAGGTTTCTGTTATAGAAAATTAGCTTGATGTTACAAGAATGTTTCTGGGATTTCCATGGACTAGGATTTAGAATTCTAAGGTTTCTGTTATGGAAAATTAGCTTGATGTTACAAGAATGAAGTTAGTGATCGTAATTTGCCCATAATGGATGTGTGGGATAGCCATGTGCATCCCTTTTTTTTATTTATTTGGGATGAATATTCATGTGTTTCTGTTTAGAATCATGTGATAGTTGTGAGCTTGAATTGCACAAATAGACAAACATAATACTCCCCGAGCTGTTTCCTCAGTGGTGTTTGAACAATTGGCATTGCAGACACACATACAAACAGGGCTCCTCAGTATGTTATAGTGGCACTTCTTTCTGGCCAAATCCCATTTGGATTGTATGAATTTCTGAAATTTGTTATTCATATCCTACTATCTAACAAAATCATAGGATTATAACCTGCTTAACATAAGAATGTCCCTTCACATGCTTCACTCCTGCCGCCCACTGCCATTCCTATTTATATTCCACTTGCATTTTTTAGTAATTGAGGATTGGCGCTATATTAGATAAAGGAGCGGGAGGAAGCATTGTAACATAGGCCTTATATGAAACATTATACTCGCTCATGCCCTAGCTCTTTAGAAGAGTTTTTATGGGAAACCTTATTGGTCTGAAACAATGAAGTCTATAACAGTTGCTACCCAAAATTTCAAAAGTGAGTCAACACACTTGGTTAAACAGTTAGCTAAGAAAAACTTGAGGTTTATCATTTTTGTTCTGGGTCCCTTAAAAGTTCAAGTTATTATGATGCACAAATGATGCATTTGTGCTTCTTTTTTATCTTCTGGTTGCTGTGTGGATAACCTGTATGCTGTTGATGTTCCTTTGTTTATCATACTGGCTTATTAGACGTTAGCTACCTTGAGGTTGTGATTTTATCTTTAGTATTTGATCCTTGAAGCATTTTTTTGAAGCTGTCTTTTTAATTTTTCCTTTGTGCAGCTATGTGATCTTCTCAGATCTAGAGTCGAATCGCCTGAGTTTCTTGAAAAGTTGGGATCCATTCAC
The DNA here is from genome assembly GCF_054954075.1 of Amborella trichopoda. Lineage (NCBI taxonomy): Eukaryota > Viridiplantae > Streptophyta > Magnoliopsida > Amborellales > Amborellaceae > Amborella > Amborella trichopoda. Next base: position 48,640,037 of record NC_142339.1, on the reverse strand, counting down.
ATGTCAGTTCCTAATTGTGCAGCAGGTAGACCTCTTAAATGCTATCAGATTGCTCAGTCAAATCGTAAATTATGTAGGCCATTAGGGAATGCCAATGGTGTGGTATTGGATCTTGGGCTCACCACTGGTTTTGGGCTTTCATTATCCTGTCAATAACTTTTGTTCTTATAATTACGAGTTTTCTAGTTGTCCATCATCTTCAAACTTTGCTGACAGATTGTTATATATAGGTGGCACAGAAGAATGCAGCACTTGGGATGTGATTAGTAAGACTGATTTATGGGAGGGTGAAAATATTAATGGAGAAAATGGACCTGACCAGGAAGATTATGTTGTGGTAAGGCAAGAAGACATTGTGGACGGAATCGCGTGCTTCATGGCTGCTTATCTATTGTCACTGAAACAAACTAAAGTATGTTGGTTTCTCTTGATACATTGTAATTTTGAACTGGATTGTGTTATTTTTTAAGGTTGCATCATTGTAATGTCCTAGGTCCTTATTGATGTCTGTATGGTAACTAATAATAGAAATAGTGTCACGGCAGGTTTTTTTTTTTTTTCTAGGAAAACCTCAATTTTGCCATTATAGGTTTTTAAAACTTCAAGATTGCTACTGTATATTTAGAATTTTTCATATATAGCATCCCCAAAATTTTCACAAATGCCACTTTTCATATATAGCATTCTACTTGAATTAACTCGCACCTCCTAACAGGTGTTGTATTGGGTCTGGGACGCACATAGCTATCCTACCTAGGTCTACTTTCTCTCATCTTATCTCCTATTGGAGCTACACTTAAGTTCTGCTGGATGTATTCATTTCAAATTCTATTGCTTCTTGTCTTGCCACTCATCCATCTCAACATCCTCATCTCAGCTACACTCATCCTATAGGTATATTATTTCTTAAACGCTCAACAGTTCGCCCCATAAAGCGACACTGTTCTCACAGTTGTCTTTTAGAACTTCCCCTTCAGCTTCATTGGTATGTGGCAATCACATATAATTCTGGTTGCACATCTCTTCTTTGCCCACCCAACTCTAATTCTATGTGTGACATCTTCCTCAATCTCGCCATTTTCCTGAATTATCGATGCAAGATATTGACAATGCGCTCTTGTTGGTATTTCTTGGCCGTCAATCTTAACTACTTCCTCGTCTCTACTCCTATTATTATTAAACTTGCACTCCATATATTGTGTCTTAGTCCGACAGTTTTAAAACTTTTAGATTCTAGAGCCCTCAAAACAGTTAATGTTAAATCTCGTATTCAATTTCAATCTAAATGTTGAAAGAGTGAGGATGTTTGAAACTGTGTGGGAGTGAGATTCTATGGGGTTTGGGCTAGAGAGAGAGAGAGAGAGAGAGAGAGAGAGAGAGAGAGAGAGAGAGGAGGGAGAGAGAGAGAGAGAGATTAAAGAGATAGGGTAGAAAGAGGCAATGGGTTTGGGACTTTGGGTAGCGTGAGGAAAAGAGCCAATGGGACAATTAAGAGGGATATTTTGGGAAGCATAGTTTAAAGTCATAAAAATCGTGGCATTAGTGAAACAGATGGAAAACCTGGGTGGCATATTTGGAAAACATTAAACTCAGGCAGCAATTTGGACTTTCTAAAAGTCAGAGGAAAAATGAGGTTTGCCCTTTCCTACTACTAATCATTTGTGGATTTTAGAGTTCAGTCAGTCCATAACTGCTGTTTGTCATTCTATATAATACACATTCTTCATTGTATTGGTGATTTTTTCCGTACATCTGAAATTATAGAACTGGCTGCTAAAGAAATGTTTTAAACCACCTTACAAATAAGCTATTTACTAAATTTCAATTTTATCCAGTTGCAATTTAGAAATACCCTGAATGGAATTTGATGGATTTCATTATGTTTTGCAGGAATTAACACCCAATCAACTCCAAGAAGGTAAGAGTTAGGATTGTTTATACTTCAGAGGGTTACTATGTGGACTCATACTCTTCTTCTTTCCATTCTTTTGTCAATTGAACATATTTTTCCTTTTACATGCTTCTAACACTAGTGTCAATCCAGCTCTGAGCAAAACATTCTCTGTCAAAAAGAAAAAGGGGAAACTTCAGAGAGCATGGGATGGAAGCAAAGTTATCTACAATGTAGCATCTTGGGGAGCCACTGCCATTGGGTAGGTTAAGGTTCTGCTTTGTGTTATTTAGCAACAATAAGACATACTCCTTTTATTCCACGTTTAGGGCTATCTGTGTCCATTGTGCATGCTTGAATTCCTGAGCAGTTTGTGGCTTCAAGAAGCAATAAAAATAAAATATTTTTTGTATATATATAATCGCTTCTGAATAATATGGACATTGGCTTTCGTGGTTGTACTAGAGTATTTCTTACATTATGGCCTACTTGTCAAATGAAGCAAGAATGTTCATTTATATAGTGAACTTTATTTATCTTTGGATTCTCAAATACTTCATCTGATTATCAAAGTTTCAAGTCACGCATGCATTTCCTATTTTTTATGACATGTATCCATACTTATGTTCCAAATTTGTAGGTTTTTCCATTTCATAGTTCCAATTTTGTTTGGTTTGACCTAGAAATGACGTGTCCATTATTTATTTATTTTCAATAGGAGTTTGAGCACCAGATTTCCTTGTTTTGAAGAATGGCCTGGATGCTATTATTCATGATCAAATGACATTTCCATGGCATTTCTAATGTCATTCAGTTCTCATTGTTGATTTTAACTTCCTGAATTAATTAGAAAATTTCTGGTTTTCTTTGGATGGTGTTTCTTGAATGTAAAGGAACTGTTATACTTGTAGACTGAAGCATGTCATATCGGTTATTTAAAATGGTGCATGGCCGCTGTGCATTTTGAGAAACGCATTTACGGTGTCTTTTGAATTCTGTACTTAGGACGGTTTAGCATGTAATTCTGATATCTACTAGAGGTTATACTTTCCAGTTCTTACGGGGGCTGCATATGCATTTAAATTTATTATGATCATATTCTTTAAATGGGTTGCAGATGATACTATTTATGTTGGCAAAGACTACAGAGATTGTCGTACTGTGTCTTGATATTTGTTCTAAAGTTGGATCTCAAAAGCAAACTGAAAAAAGGGAAAAATGTTTCAGAAAGTAAAATGCCTGGATAAGTCAATTTATGGTCCAGAAAATCATGGGTATGTGTATGTCTAGTGTTGTCTCCTTTATGTGATATGTCTCCATGTAAATATCATGGCATTTTTGTTTATTCGTTTTGCATGTTGATGTATTATTTTTTTAATTGAAAGTTTGTTTAGTCATCAATTACTCCTCTTTTAACATTAGGAAACAAATGGTATATTAGTGATACATTAAACTCCAACTACTGACAATAACTATAATTTTTTTAGTTGGAAGCTTTTGTAATTCACTTAATGGGGAATGATAACAAACCATCTTAAATACAATGGTATTGAGATAGTAGTGGAAATTGGATCCTCAAGAGTGAAGAGTGGGCAGACAGATAGATGAGAGAAATGAGAGAGGAGGGCAAAGGTGGGGTGCTAAGAAAGTTTTATATTGGGAACATGGTTTGATTGTATGAATGAATGCAGAGATGGCACATGGTCTCTAGGGAACACGGTCTGCTTGTGAAGAGCTTTAAAGGAACAGTTGGGTCAAGAAGGAGAGGATGACAGGCATGTCTTGGGAGGAATGGATTTGTTTAGGGATTGAACTCTTGTTTCTTTCTCTAGAGAGAGAAAATAAGGTGTTGAAGAAAGAGTTCAAGGTTGCTGGGAATTTGTGATTCTCTGGTGGAAGATCATTGGAAATGGTCGCAGTAACATACTCAAGGAAGACTTTCTGGTTTGGATTTTGGAAGATGTGAGGGATAGAAAGGGAGAGACCATCTTGGTGAGGTGAGGGGTCTGTGGGAGAGTGTTGCCTATAGTGGGGTCTACAAAAAAAATACTTGTGTAACACCCAAACAACATCACAAGAATAGAAAAAAGGCTTTGTATTTTTTTCGATTTGCACTGGAAAAGCTTGCAATTTTTTTAATAACAAGTTACTTTTATTTGACATCTAGCAACAATTTTGAAATATTTCTGAATTGGGTTCATGAGAGGTGAGGGCTTGTGTGTCCCAGGCAATTGCTAGCTTTGCTTGAAGGTAGGGCTAAAGGGCATCTTGATATAATGTCAATACCGAGTATCTTATTGTCTTGAAAAGCAGAATTTCTTTATAGTAATCTAAAACGTCTAGCTGTTACTTCTGAAACCAACGCCTCCCAAGAATATTTTGGAGCAATCAATAAATATTACAGTTGGGAAAATGTGATTCATCTGCTTTTGGTGTGGTGAACTTGTGTCTGTGTGCATCATGGCTGCCATATGCCCCAGCATAGGAAGAAAAATCAGTTATGGACAGGAGTTCAAATTCTTCAAAACCTTCGGTTATTTCTTGGATTTGCAGAGCATGACTGACAACTTCATAGAGATGTAAAATCGAACTAACAAACAGGAAGAAAGAGCAAGGTTCTGATAATTTGATTGAAGAAATGGTGGGATCTTACATATCTTTAGTTAAACCAGGGAACTCAAAACAATAATATCCAATGCCACTCTCAACCTTCTTTCTTGACCCATTTATAGACCTTAAACCCTAATTAAAGAGGGCTCCTAATCAAAATAAGCTTCTAATCATGAACTGATGGCCTTGCCTTTGAATAATTCTGAAATGTGCAGTACACGTGCCGCCTACATCATATATTCACATGGTTGTTTTTGATCTGTCACACTGGTATAAGTTTCATGGCCAGAAAGGTGCTTATGTAGGGACATGGGTTTCTGGCGGAGGTTTCTAATTGATGTAGGCTTCATTCAGCATTGCATACAAAATGACTTTGATTCTCTCCTTTCTACTGTAGACGTGGGTTTCTGGCATGGAGGCATTCTCGTGCGCTCGATCCTACACCCTCCATCCAGCTGCCATCCTCTCCCATCGTACCCTCTCCATTCCATCATTTGTCGTCACCCCTATCTCTCTTAGACTCCACACCGCCTCACCTCCCTCCTCTGGAAACTGAAATCCTCTTTCTCGTTGTTTTAGTCTCCTTGTCCCCTAAACCTATCTCCTGCTCTCATCCCTCCCTATTACTCCCCTCGTCACCTCCCCCCAGCCATCTCCTCATCCCCCCCTTGTCCCTCCATCATGAGCCCCTCTTTCCGAGGTCCTTCCCCCATCCACCTCTACCTTCACCTCCCCTGATGGAGCCCCTCTTCATTCCTGAGCTGACCCTATTCCCCTTCACCCAACTCTCCTCGCCCCCCCTTCCTCTGTGGCAGCTGAGGCTTGAGTGCAACTCTCACCTCTCTGGGACCTTGTTTCCTGGCACCGTATGCAGACCCTCCTTCTCCTCCTTCGCCCATGGCTCACAACAACAGAACCAGACAAGCTGTTGGAACTCGCGGACGTAGAGCATCTCTCCCTCCGGCATTGTCCCCCTCTCCACCCCCTCTTTACTTGGAAAGCACCCTCCCTATCCTACCCTTTCCATGGCCCTTCTCCTTGCCCACCCTCTTTCCTTCGATGCTCCCTCTTATCCAACACTTCTTTGCATGCACCCTCTTACTCCCCCGTATCTCTCGCCTTTCCTTGCACCCCCCCCCTGATATCTGGCCTTACCCCCAAATCAACCACTCAGCACTCTCCTTCCTTCCCCTCTTTCCCCTCTTGCGCCTATTCCCTGCATCCCGCCTCCCCCACCCCGTTCCCCCCCATCCCCCGGTGCCCCTCTTAGATCTGAGACACCCCCCCTTTTGCCCTCCCTTCGCTCAGTCCCCGGCTCCACTACCCCCCCACCAGCAATTCTTATCCTGTCATCTTTGGGCCCTTCTGCGTATCGGGAGCTTCCAGCGAGCAATTTCTCAGCCCTTTCTTCTCTGGCTCCAAGTTCATCCTCCTCGTCCTCATCCGCCCTATTGGTGGGATCCAGTTTTATCTCAACCATGGATAGAGCACATGGCGATGCTGACCAGGTACTTCGCGTGATTGGCTTCAAGTTCGACAGCTCCAAGGACGATGTCGAAGCTTTCTTGAGATCCAATACCCAAACCAAGTTCAAAGTAAGTTCCAATGGTTCCAGAGAACTCGCAAACCTCACTAGTGGTGTAGATTATGACCATGGGCTTCCCCCTTCCTCCAGAGCTCCGTCCTCCCCGATGGCTACACCTTCTTGAGCCACTCCTAGACGGTCAGGAGATCTCTCTCCCTCCCCAGAATATGAAAATTCTTGTTTGAAACATTCGGGGCCTTGGTTCCTCTCAAGAAATCAAGACATTTACTGCATACTGCTCTAAGCACTCCCCTTCCCTTTTGGCAAGTGAGAGGTTGCAGAAATCAAGACAGTTCCTCTCAAGAAATCAAGACAGATTTCCCTCACCCTCTCTTCTCCTTGTTAGACAAGTGTGGGGTCACAGACCTGCCAGTTGATCGTGCTCGAAGCCGAAGGGGCCTCAGGTGGAATATGGGTCATTTGGAACGACCCCTCCTCCATTGACCTTTCCGTCTGCCTATGTGCCACCCACTCCATTACAATCGCCCTTTCCAGAATTTTCGATGGTCTTCCATGGAAATTGTTAGCAGTATCATCATCATCATCATAGCCTTTTCCTAATTAATGGGGGTTGGCTACACGAATCCTGGTCTGCCATTTTGCTCTATTAAAGGTCATTCCTTCAGTGAGATTCCAAATTCCGACTCCGCGAGATCCCTCTCTTTGGCAAGAGCTTGATGAAGCGGCAGCCCAACTGTCATCCTGGTAGTGCATTGGAGGAGACTTCAATGTCACCTGATGGTCCCATGAGAGAAAATCTTCATCTAGGCTTACACCAGCCATACTTGATTTCGCAGACTTCATTGGACGACATGACCTCCTAGATATCCCCCTTCATGGATCTCTTTACACTTGGTCAAAGCTCATATAGATTTCTGTGTTCACCTGATTGGGACACATATTTTCCTGGGACTCTCTCTTTAGCTCTTCCCAAAACCACTTCAGGCCACAAACCAATCCTGCTGGATACCTTACCAATCCCCAAGGGACCCATGCCCTTTGAAATGGTCTGGATAGAGGAACCCAGTCTCTCTTCTTTCCTGCCCCTCTGGTGGAGGTCCTTCTCCCCACTGACTCAAGGTTGGACACGGTACAGACTTCAAAAGAAGCTGTCCTTAGTCAAAAACTCCCTGAAATCTTGGAGTAGACAGCTGCTTAGCAATTTCCAGGAACAAAAACAGTCTCCTCTCCTTTATTCAAGGCCTCAATTCGACTGAAGAAACCCCCACCCCCTCTCTTCCAATGAGTTCCTTTTTTGGTTCCAATCCAAGGGCGACTATCATTTCTTACTCAGAAAGGAAGAAATATTTTAGGCGCAACGCTCCCGGGTTAAATGGCATAACTGTGGAGACCTTGACACAGTCTTTTCCATAGGATAGCAATTGCAGGAGGAGGGTTAACTCCATATATGAAATCACATCCCACGGTATCACCATAGATAACCCACCTCTCATCGAAAGAACTATTACAGAATATTTCCATAACCTCTTCAGGGCTCCAGGTCGCCCAACTCCACTCCCAAAGTGGACGACATGTTCTTCCTTACCCTCACCTCAGATCAAGCAGTTTGCTCGAAGACCATTTGCTGAATTTGAGATTCTTTTTGCCATTTGCGCCTTGGGACAAGACAGAACCCCTGGACCTGACGGCTTCCCATTGGAAATTTTTAAGCGTTTCTGGGACCTCATGCGCCCTGATTTTCCATCATTCTTTGCGGATTTTCATACCTGAGGAATCATTCACAAGTGCATGAATGCAACATTCATAGCCCTCATTCCCAAGATAGAAGGAGAAGAGGAGCTCAAATATTTCAGACCTATTAGTCTCATGACTAGCTCCTGCAAAATTCTGCTAAACCTAGCTTCCAGGCTTAAGTCAGTCTTAATTTCCGTCATTTCCCCCAATCAGAGTGCGTTCATTCAGAATCGTCAAATTTTGGATGGAATCCTCTTAGCGCAGGAATACATCCACTCCAGGATCACCTCCAAAACCCTAAGTCTAATAGTCAAACTGGACTCGGAAAAGGCCTACGATCACATTGATTGGGACGTGCTTGTTGAAGCCAAAAGGAGGATGGGCTTCGGCCTTAGTTGGAGGAAATGGATTCGGTGCTGCATTTGCAGTCCCTATTTTTCCATTCTAATCAACAGTTCTCAGAGTTACTTCTCCTCCTCTAGGGGTCTCAGACAAGGAGATCCCCTCTCCCTCTTTCTTTTTGCCATCGTGGCCAAAGTCTTCAGTAGAGCCACCACTAGGCTGTACCAATCTGGCTTAGTAGAGGGTTTCAAAATCGGCGCCAATGGGCCTATCATATCCCATCTGCAATACGCCGATGACACACTCCTCTTCTGTGAAGCTTCAAGCAATCAGATATAAACTTTGCTCCTCTTCCTTCACTGTTTCCACTTTGCCACTGGATTCAAGATTAACTCGGAGAAATTAAAGATGATAGGCATCACCTTGAACCCCCTCACTCTTCAATCCTATGCTGAGTTGGGGCTGTGGTATTGATACTCTCCCCTCTACCTACCTCGGCTTACCTCTTTGCCACGGCAAACCCAAAAAAGCCCAGTGGAGTCATTTAGTCAACAAATTCGAGCGGAAATTGGCTACATGGAAGGGCAGATACCTCTCTCCTGCAGGTAGAACAACTCTCATTAAAGCAGTACTCTCTTGTGTCCCTATATTCTAAATATCCCTCTTCCATATCCCTGCTTCTGTGGCTCACCGTCTTGAACAGTTGATGCACAACGTTCTGTGGTCCTGAGACAGGCCCCCCAAAAGTACAATCTCTTAGCCTGGAACCAAGTATGCCAACCCCGAGCCTTTCGGGGTCTGGGGATCCGAAATCTTAAAAAAAACAACTTGGCTCTCTTAGGCAAATGGTGGTGGAGACTTGCCAATCAGAGTGGCCAACTTTGGCACCAAATCTTCTGCCACAAATAGCGCATGTCCCCATCTCCCTGGTCCATCCCCAACAGACACTTGCACTCAGCCTCGGGGTTTTGGAAGTCCATTTTCCACTTCTTTCATCTCTTCATAAATTTCATTCGCTTTCACCCAAAAGTAGGATTGAAAGTGAGGTTCATTAGCCTTCTGGTTAGGGCATACCCTCCTCTCCTCTCGCTTCCCGCAACTCTCCGTCTAGCCAGAAACCCTGCAGCCTCCATAGAAGAGCTTTGTGCCACCACAGGCTCCTCTAGACTTTGGAACCCAGACTTTCGCAGACCCATGTGGGATGTAGAGCTCCCAGGATTTCTTGAACTCTCTTCGCTCCTCCATTCTTTTCCCTTACCAAACCAAGGGGAGGATCAAATCATTTGAACCTCTGCTCCGTCTGGGATCTTCTCGGCCTCATCTTTCTTTCACAAACTAAACTCCCCCCACTTTGGGAATCAGAAAATCGTCCCACCATCACAAAAGCCTGGAACTCTTTCAGTCCTCCCAGGATTCAGGTCTTCAATTGGCTTGCCTTGTGGGAGAGAGTCCTAACAGTTGACCAACTTCAAAGAAGAGGCATTCAAACCGCCAACAGATGTGTGATGTGCTTTTCTGAAGAAGAGTCCATCTATTCATTCACTGCCCTTTTGTGGGTAGCATCTGGGAGGACCTACTTTAACTTTTTGGCTGGCTATGGGTCACCTTGGCATCGGTGCTTCACCTATTCCAGCAATCAGCTCATCTTCCTTGGCCTAAATTAGGAGCTTTGCTCTGGAAGGATACGGTAGCAGTTGTTCTCTGGGTTCATCGGGAAGGAATGAAATAACAGAATTTTCAGAGGCCAATATTCCCCCGACACAAAACCAAGGAATCTATCAAGGGCCTGGTGATTTTCTGGGACCAACCACAGCCATTTCAAGCTCCTATCAGCCTCGGACTTCCTCCTCGATTGGTCCAACATTCTTTACCATAGGCTCAGGAGGGTGCCTCATTCCTCTCTGTGAAGGCCCCCTGAGGAGGGCAAAATCAAACTCAACTTCAATGGATCCTCTCTTGGCAACCCAGGACCGGCAGGAATAGGGAGTATCTATTGAAATCATGTCCCTTGTCTCCTTTGCCTCTTCTATTGGTATTGCGGATTCCACCGAGGCTGAAGCCCGTGCTCTCCAGGAAGGCCTTGGACTCTTCAACCCTTCTTGGAGCTCTTCTCTAGTAGTGGAAGGGGACTCCAAAAATATCCTCTTCTGGGCCTCTCATTAATCTACCCAACGTTGGAGACTTTGGGCTATCTTTGACGAGATTTCCGATCTTTGCAGGCATATGCATCTCTCTTCGATGCATACCTGGAGGGACGCCAACCAAGTGGCCGATGCACGAACTAAGCAAGGAGCCTCTACGGAGTAGTTTTATGCCGAGTGTTATTTTGCGCCATTTTACATCTTGTAGTTGTAGCATCTGCAGGCTGTTTCCATTTGCCTTGATTTCTTATGATGTAATCCTGCTTTTTTAATTTTTGCTTTGTCACCTTTCTTGATGACGTGTAACCCCTTCCGGGCAATTTTTGTAGTACTTCTACTCTTAATACAATGTTAAAAGTATAAAAAAAGGGGATCTAATGGCTAACTTATTATTATGCTTTGAGTGTATGTCCTTGATTTTTATTAACTGGCAAACAGCATAGGAGAAAGGAAAAAAAAAAACATGCATGGGCTTGTCTACTAAGTTTCATCATTAGTTGCTTCTAGAGTCCCCGGTCTTCACCTGCATGCAATAGAGAGGCTGCCTTAATGGATGTGTGAAGAATAGAGAATATATTTATTGTGGCTATATTAGGGCTGTTGCATGATTTGATCCTCTTTTACATCAATTCAATAATACCTTCCGTGTGATTCATTACTAATCAAAAAAGAAAATTTGTTTCCACTAGGATTGATGTCCAAGACCAGGCATCTCACTGTTTATCTACAACATTAACCCCCCGTCTTGCTGCAGGATATACCAGAATCCAGCTTTGTTCAGGGCAGCCTCTGCGGCCTTCTGGACTTCCTGTCATGTAATATCAAAGCTATTGTGAGTTTCCTTTGTGGTTGGAGAAGACCCACTAGGGATTTGCTCTTTGGCACTCCATGAACCCTTTCGTGACCAAAGATGTGACGCCATTTCAGTGATCAGGAAATTGTGAAGGTGATTGATCATGCTTCCATATGTATTCTTCTGTATATAAATCTCTCGTCTCTCTCGCAATTTCTCATGACATTTGGCATTATTTGATATCTTAAGCTTTGTACATAAATCCATGAACCAGTTTGCAATCGAATTAATTTCCATGTTGAGCATTGCTCCTTGGCATCATCTGAAAGAAATGGTTGGTGTTTCTTGTGCTATGCCTCTCGGATTTTTATCATTGCAGCCGCTGCATTTTTTGAGACTAAGTATACCATAAAACATGCGCCTCATTGCATGCATCTTAAATGTCTGTAATGCCCTTGATCATGCTTTTTCTGCCCCCATTTATATTTACCATTCTGGTGGATCTATGTTATTTGAACGTAAGCCGACACTATTTTCTGCACCAAGTTATTTTGTTGTTAATGTAATATGCAAGTTCACTTCCTTCCCAAGGGAATGGGCTACACTAGTGTGGGGTTTTGTATGCATGCAGTGAGTAGGTTGTACATGATGTTTATAAACTTTATTTTTATTAGGGAAAAGTTTATATAGAGACGAGGCCCTAAACAATCAAACTTGAGCCTACCACAAAAAATTCACTAGAAGAGGTTGTTTTGATACCCAAATATCTTCAAATTGATCATCTCGACATCAAGATGTATGCACATGAAAAAAATGGATTTCAAGTTTCGGAAAGTGTATTTTGTAATGCATTTTTGGACCGTCAATTTTCAAGTTTTCATAGATTTATGGATCTCCACTATTTTTTAACCTTTAAACTTTATAAATAAATATAAAAATATATTTTAAATCTATCACAAAGACTTACAACATTGACCATTTGAAGGTAGGCTCTAATTTGATTGTTTAGAGCCTAGGCTCTATATAAACTGCACCTTTTATATTAAGACAGATAAACTGCAGCTTTTATATTAAGACAGCGAATATAAGTCTTATATGTTTAGATAATTCCGTGGTTAGTCATATTTTATTTTATTTATAGATTAAGACAGCGAATTTAAGTCTTATATGTTTAGATAATACCGTGGTTAGTCGTATTTTATTTTTTTTATATGATGGAATTCAAAAGCGACGTTTAAAGTCCTCAAGAATCAAACTCAACACCGCTTGCAAGGATGCAGCTTTACGTCAACGCTATTAGCTATTTGATTGTAATAGCTTCCCGCTACTTACATATTACATTATGTCTTTATTTTCCTTTAAGAAAAAAAGGGAGTTGGACTTGGGCGGGTTACTCAAGACTCGGCCAAGGCCCAAATGAATATTTTGGCTGAGTTGATTTTCTAAACATTGTATGCATTTATTTAGGCAGTTTGAAGTTTGGAGAATAATCTCTAGGGAAAGTTTTCTATGATCTTTCTACAACATAGAAGTTCTATTCTCTTTTATTAAAATCCAGCTTTCAATTTTTTATCAAGAGAGCCACTCATCGTTTGATTTTAGATCCGATGTTTCAAAGTATTTTATTTTTAGTTTTTTTAATACAAATTTTCTGAATATGATATTTAGTACATGCTATCTTTTCAAGCGTACCTATAAAAAATATTAACAATAATTTTCAATAAAAAATAATGATTAAAATACCCCTTGAAATTTTTAGGGTATTTTGGTCATTTAATTTTATTAAAAATATTTTTTTTATATTTTTTGTTAGTGTGAGTTTAATAGAAGAATGGATGTCCAAAATTTCCCACTTTTCCAAAATGCAGGCACATACACAACCAATCAAATGATACATAATTTGAGTTTTATGTTTTAAACTGAGAACTATAAATTCATTTTGAAAGTAAAATATGGCATATTCTTCAAGGAAAAAAAGAAACTAAGAGAATCAATATAAAATTGAGATTTGTTCAACTTTATTTATTATGGCTACGGTGTAAGCATCGATGGGCCCATGGGAAAGCGGGTGCGCTTCACAAAATAGTACTAATGGAATACTATATGGGAATGTGCTTTCACATGGGTGGATCCACTTTTCCATGAACCAACAATGGAAAGTGGTGGTCTGCCATGAAAGTTCTTTATCCAAAAGAAATTTACCATGGATCAAATTACCACATGTTATAACTTATTTTATTAAAATTTGAACCAGAAAATCTATGAATAAAATACACAATTAAATAAAATATCATATAAATCATTATCATAATCTTGCATGTCACTGAAACCTCATTTATTAGGACTTTGAAATGAGTTCTTCGTGTTTTAAGAGAGAATATACTGCCCATCTCTGTTTGCCAGGGGTGTAAATGGAATGGGCCGGCGGTTCTACCCAGACCCAGCCTGTTAAGCTAATAGGCCTTTGATTGCTGAGCTAACCCAGCCAGCAAGCCCTATGAAGCGGCCCAGACCTTGGACATGTCGGCTACCCGACAAGATTACACCTCTACATAACTTAGGCCTTGTTGGACCTCATACTAAGGACCGCCCTGGCCTGTTAGGACAACAGTCCTCATACTAAGGCCCACTCTGGCTCGATGCGCCCTTTGCCAAGCACGAACCCATCCTGTGACATATGGGCTTTAAAGGCACCCGGGCCTGCCGGGTTTCACGCCTTACTCTTTGCCTTTCATATCTTTTATTCCAAAAAAAAAAAATTGAACTCTAAAAGTTCATAATATTTTGAATAAAATTAATAAATTGCTACTATAATTTATTTTAAAAACTTTAAAATTTTAAAATTTATATTTAATCTTGATCCCATGTATGAAAGGGGACCTGAACTATAAGCAGATGATCCTACTTTGAGAGTAAACAAGGCTCACATCTTGATGTCCTTAAGGTTCTTAAGTAGTACCAGATCTAATTGTCCTTGAATCAGGATTTAGCAGTAACTCTTTGGCCTGGAACACTAATAGAACCAAATCTATTCGTCGTTCTTTAATTTTCACTAAATTAATTTTATTCTGCAACAAAAAGAAGGCTCGCTGTTAATAACCCCTAATTTAAAGACACCAAAAATCGATTCTTTACAATTATTTTCTTTCATATTTTTTTGTACTTTTTTTTTGGTTTTAACACATTTTTGGCCGCCCGAGACTTGTCTAGTTCGAACGATTGAACTGGCTGGTTTAGGCCAGTTGAATCGCTTCCAGGCCCATGTCCAGTTAATTGTTCTGGTTTGATTTTTGATACATAGAACAACATTGGTGTGTTTGGCCTCCAAACAATGGAAAATTGTTTCATGCGGGCTGGAACGCACTTCTACATATGTTGCCAAAAAAGTGTAAAACATCCATCTTAAAGATGGATGCAAGTAGGTGTTCCATCTAAAAACAATGGAAACTAACTGTCCAAATGTTTTGCTACTATAATTATTATTTTTAATTTTTTTTTTTTTTTCATATTCATGATCTCCATGTTAGAGATTATGTGTCTTTAAAAATTAAGTCTTAAAATCCATCTAAAAAAAATAGATTTATTAAGAAGCCCGTATTTCTACATAGGCGGGCTTGGCCGCAGAGAAAACGGGTCCTCAAACAATACGTACAACCCAAACCAAAGCCACAGGAAAACAGTTCTTTAGGGGATCCCTGTTTTCTTTTTCTTTTTTTGAGTTGGTGGGCTAGAGTTCCTTACAAGAGGAAAAGAAAACCTCTACTTACTTACCAAAGAAAAAAAAAAAAACCTACTTTCATAAGCAGATTTCTACAATTCACCAATTTGCTTTTTTCAATATACTAAGGAAGTAGGCCATAGTGCATGTGCTCGAGTATGCAGGCTTCAGAATTATGGAGGTTGAGTAGAAGCCCTCTAGCTTCTATTCAAGGGGATTAAGACAAGGCAAAGAGATGGAGTTTTGTATATTCACATCGTAGATCATTTACTCTTTGCATAAATATGGAAATTTTCATTTCATCATCCAAACATGAAGAGAGAGAAGTCAAACCAATGTTTGAAAAACTTTCATAATCGAGTGGCTGGGGGCAGTCCTTCTGTTAAATATCGGTAAGGGGTGTTATGAACGAAAATTTGAGGTTTGCAAAAAAGGGAAAAGTGTTGAAAAAGGGGGAAAAATAAAAAAAGGAAAAGCTATTGGAAATCGGAGAAAATGGAAGATTTAACAGGCAAATATTGAAAAAATTCTGTAATTTTAGTTTAGCAAAAGAAGGGCATTTTTTTTTCCAAATTGACGTCCGTAATTCCATTTTTTAAAAATAAAGGATGTTATTTCTGTTTTACCATTCTTTCATTATGAAATTTGGAAAACCATTAACAGGTATTACCTCATTATATACATGCGGTTTGTGATGGGGGGAAAATTACATTTATTATTATTTTTTTTTCAATTTTTAAAGATGTACATTTTGATTTTAGTTTTAAGATTTATTTTTTAGGATTTTTAACACTAGATCAACAACAAAACCTAGATATGGCTGATTTCAACAAGTTTTTGTGGATCATCTATCTAAGGTTTGTGATTTCGACAAAACCATGGTTGCGACATGGGGCCGTCGAAGGGGTACTTTTGTAGATCCACCTCATGATCCAATAGATGACCGAATTCAAGAACTTGAAAGGCAAGTTCAACAGCTAACGAAATAATTCAAGAACCTCAATAATGAGCAAGATAGTAATCTTTTAGTCCAAAAGGATCTCGAGCACAAACCTTTTCACTTTTGCATTTTGTATGGAGAATTGAGTGTTGAAGATAACGACAAAAGACCTAGATATTGAGAACATCACTCGGGTTTCTGATTTAAATGATGAGATTTTTTATCCTAACACAAATTACATGGAAAATAAGCAAGTTATAGATTTGGATTCACCACCAATCTTCGATATATATTTAGATGAACAATAAGATTTTTTAGGAGATCTGATCTATGATAAAGATCAAGAGAATAATAAAGAGATTTTGGAAGAGGGTGAAAAATATGGAGAGAAGGCAACATAAAGATTGATCCAAATCATAGCCTTTGATGATCTCATTAATATTGAAAGGGTGGAGCATTCAAGAGATTTAAGCCATTGAAATCATAGTAGTGCATAGAGAGTATGGTTGATTCAGAATCTGCAAATTATGGCCCTAATTCATAATATACATATCTGGATCCGTTTCTTGAGGAATTATTTTTCCACGAATAATATTTGAGCTGACAAAGAAGATGGTTGAAGAACGTGGTTTTGATGTTGAATTCATCTTAACACATTTTAAAATTTGAGAACGAGTTTTCCAAGTGAAAATGATAGAGGGCAAAAATACACTTATGTTTTAATTTCTATTCAATTTTAAATGATATATATTTTTATTTTAATTTTAATTTTAAGATTTATTTTTAGGATTTCTAGTTTTTTAAAAATTCTAGGATCTTTATAGTTTTTTTTATTCCATGAATACTATTCACAATTACTACTGTTTATCGGGATAAAACTGTCATTATGAAATTTAAATTTAAATTAAAATATATAAGTCATTTAACCTTAATAGTGAATTATAATATATAAAAAAATAAACTTGGATGTATAATACTCACATCGTTGGCAACATAGAAGATGATATACACTTGTCCTTTCCTCCTATGGATATGCCATCGTTGGGAGGTTAACATAAGGCATAAGCTTTAGGTTCAAAAGTGAAGCCTAACCTCAAAACCCAACTAGACAAATACACTTCCGATGTCAAAAACCCTCGAGGAAATTTGTGCCTTTGATTAAGAAACTTGAAGTTCCAAAAATAAAACAGATCTGTTGAATTTATAAATATTTTAAAATTTAAGACTACTTAGATAT
This sequence comes from Amborella trichopoda, assembly GCF_054954075.1. Taxonomy (NCBI): domain Eukaryota; kingdom Viridiplantae; phylum Streptophyta; class Magnoliopsida; order Amborellales; family Amborellaceae; genus Amborella; species Amborella trichopoda. Next base: position 48,623,085 of record NC_142339.1, on the reverse strand, counting down.
GTTGAATCCATAAAAACTTAAAAAATTATGGGATATTTTGTACCTTTGACTAAGAAACCTGAAGTTCCAAAAATAAAGCAGACCTGTCGAATCCAAAAATACTAAAAAATTTAAGACTAAAAGCAGATATGCTGAATCCATAAATACCTACAAAATTATTTAGTCATGTTTTCCCCTTCAACCTACAACCCTATGGCAAGTGCCTCCATTTGTCTGAGATCGAACTCAGAAGATTTGTTAGTGCTTAAAGATGTGGTCACAAGCACCATTCGTAAAATTTGATTGGGAGTAGGAAACAGGAAGTACAGTAAATGTGGATTCAGATTCTCAAATAACATACCTTAATCAACTGTCCATACAAGTGTGCCAAAATATCCAGACAAATGAGAGCCAAAATGCATGCTCACTGAAGAAAATCGATTGAATTGAACAAGAATGTGCACACATCACCGGGGCTGTGGGGATCCATCTCTGCCAAATGCATTCGCATAATTAAAAGGACAGAAATGCACAGCAGGTAAGGCTTGTAAACGAACCTGTATAACAGGCCCTTTTCTTGATTCATTCTAAATGAAAAATAAACAAATAACACCATTCAAAACCAGATCGGGGCTCTTCAGCATTCTTGGAATAGAACCCACTAATACAGTCCTATTTCAACTTAATTATGTCCCTTTCACCTGTACATATATATGAGCACAATCATAGAGAGAGAGAGAGAGAGAGAGAGAGAGAGAGATGAAGACTTGATTATGACATGGTTCTTATATTTTCTTGCTCAAGAGATCAGATGCATCTCTCCTGCCAGAGATTCCGAAATCTTTATCCTTTGATGATTCTTGTAGGCCGTTATATTTCCCTTCATTATCTTCAAAAATAAGCCCAATATGCCTTTGATTCACCTCTTTTCTATCTACAATATCCGGCCCATCCATCTAGTAGTAGAAATAGTTGGAGTCCTTGTGGTTTGGTGCATCCTTACAGAGCATAGACCGCACCTCCATTACTGACCTCGGAGCCTCCAAGTCCTTCTCTTGCAAAGCATGCCCCTTCAGTCTCTGCATCTGAGATGCAAATGTGTCATCCAATATCTGCAAAACCATAACCAAAAGCCCAACAAAATGAAAAGAAATGCACAAGTCAGTTGGAAAATGCATAACTCAAAATGTCGTTAAAGAGGTATAAAACTCATAAAATGATTCTGATAATGCACCCACAGAGAACACTCAAAACACTACCAAGGTTTTAGACCTAGAAAACCCTGTTACTAGACCTAGAAAACCCTGTTACAACTTTGGATGAAGGTCTTTCAGGTAATTTCCCAAGGACAGATATTTCGAGCATTTTCAGAGCATTCTCTGCAAGGAGCACCTAATCAGATATTAATAACAATACTAAAAACATCATCATCATCATCATCATTATCATCCAAACCTTATCCCAACTATTTGGGTCAGCTGACAACAACAACAACAATAATAAATAATCAAAAAATAATAACGATAACAATCAGGAAAAATGCCATAAAACATTACCGCTACTGTAACTCGTGAACCTTTATACCATGACCTATTCTCTTTCCTATTCTCCAAGAAGTTGAGCACGTCCTGCAATCACAAGGGGAGCTGTAAGATTTAAGACATCCATTACAACTCACTACTTGGACATTGCCAATAAAGAATGATAAACTAACCTGACCCATTCGATCCCAATATCCCCGACATAACGCAATGAAAACGTGACTCTCAACAACATTGTGAAGATGACAAATAGTGTCTGTGAGCAGAGCCTTCAATGGCTGCATTCTTTCTCTAATCTCAGACTCCCCAACTGCATCCTTCGTATCTTGGATGATCTTTTTCAGTTTAGTCACACCCTGAAGTCGTGTCTGCAAACCAGAAATTATATGACCTAATTATTTTCTGTTTTGTCAAAATCAAGCATTACTTAACGTGAAAGAATAGAAGTTAAAAAGCCAAGAATGGGTGCACTTACATTGTCAGCAAGCTTTTCTACGATAGCTTGCAAGTAATTTCTGAACTTAGCTCTTAGCATCACTGTAACTTCACTTAGGCGTTCACCAGCAACTGAACTTCCACCCGACGGTATGCAGGCAACCCATGACTTTAACTGCGTCTCAATCTTGGGGCGCAGCACATCTAGTAACCGTTTCATGGTATTGAGGAAAATACCTACCTGAAATAGGAAATCCACCATCAATGCTCTATAATGAATTCACTCAAGAGATGTCAATGCTTTCTTGGTGGTCCCTCTTATATAGGCTAGAAGTCATGGGTTAGAGAGAGAGAGGAGAGCAACATGAGAACCAAAATACTCACTTCTTCAGGAACATTATAAGGGCATAGAGAATTTCGTTTGGCAAGTTTCTGAACATATTTCAAGCCAAACTTTTTGGGTGTCATGCTATCCTTGAGTGGTGCCAAAACATCTGCATATTGCCTCTCTAAGGCCTCAATCACTGCCTTCTCAACATCAGCAACAGCCTTTTGTTGACCATATAAACATCATGCAAGAAAATAAAAGAGTGAGATACAAGTTTCAAGGCTATTAGAAACTAATGATAAAAAGCAAAAGAATCCATAGTCTCAAATCAACATACATTTTCTAAAACAAATGTGTATTCAGGCCACCGGCAAATGATGATCTCATACTCATTCAATGTGTCTTTCAGACGATCATACATATCGTCAACAAATGGGGTTGTGCAATGTTGTGTTGTGACCCCTGACCACTTTACCTGCATTTTAATCATTAAAACCAGGTCCAGAAATCATAAAGCTGATGCAAAATTTCAGAAATAAAATTTTACCAAACTAGGATAACAGTTCAAATATGATATGGTAGTAATTGCCCAACTAACAAGTCTTTCCAATATGTGTGCAACATTCAGAATTGATAACTATAGGTATCCAAAAAATAAAATAAACTTGCAAGCTTTTGTTTTCTTTAATTGTTCATTGAGTGAACCTGAACTGGAATTGATAATTATGAGTATCCAGAAAATAAAATAGAACTCCCAAACTTTTAATAATCGGTAATCGAGTCAACCTTAATCCTACTTCATTTGAGGCCTCCAACTTAATTACTTGGAATTGCATGGATCAAAATATTAGCAACAATCAGTGCATCTTTGGATATTCCCAACCTCTCTCATGAAAACTCTTTTTTCCAGAATCCCCTAGCAGTATCATTCTTTTTTCTTACAAGTACCTCCAGTATCGCTGTTGACTAGAGAAAAAAGGAAGTCTGGACTTCTTTTTCTCTTAATTCACTATTAATTGCATAACTTGGTACAAATAAACTAACATTCTAATAATGAAACCTTTGCTATTAGAAGATCAACAATTGGCATGGAGGGCAGGAAATTCATACCTTATCTAGTTTACATGACTCAAGCAATATGTTGCGCTTATCTTTGATCCAAAGGATTATATACAAGTGGAACAATTCTTTAGCATCAACACCTCCTTTCATAGGACTGCAAATATTAATATATGTAGATGAGTAACAGAATAGAACCAACATTTGGCATATGTCCAATGATGTTATGCAAAAAATAACTAAACTGGTTATCAGTGCACAGTCGTTTTTTATGATGACTAGATCATCATCATTATTCCCAGACCCAGTGCTATATCTTTCATGTACAATGTATTAGATCCTCGCAATTAATGTCATATAAAAAGAAGTAACCCATTCATGTAAGTTATTATTCCCAGTGCTGTATCTTTCATTACAATGTATTTTAATCTCACAGTTAATGTAATATTACCTTTCATCCAAAAAAAAGGAACCCATTCATGTAACATCCATTAATAGGTTACCTGATATTCCAGCAAGCAAGATCCTTTTGAAAATCTGCAGCAGCAATGACAAGGTCCGCGACTGGTGGTGAAGGGCCAGAAGGCGGGCATGCAACAAGAAATGCTTGCAATCTACTGCAGAGCTCCACGCTGTATATAGATGCTGTGATATTTGGGAGATCAATAAAGCTGCACAAAAGAAGAAGTACAATATTCTTACATTCTTGGAACTAAACAGGCCAGGATTCTAATGACCGAACAAAGCAGATAACAAAAAAACAGAAACAAAACAGATTATGAAATTAGGGTAAGTAAAGCATTCACTTCCAATATGGAGGGCTCACGCAAAACATCCAAGTATATAGAGCTGTTCCCAATGTAAAACAGAATTCATTAGGCACAAGAAATTAAACTTTTTCAAGGTAGTCTTTTGGTTCATGAGTAAAAAGAATAACACGAACAATATGATCATTTGAAAATTTGTTGCATATATGCAAGAAAACAAAAACCAAGACAAACGACTGACTTGAAGCTTGTTATACATCTGCAGGCTCATTTGGAGTTAATGATACACATTCATGGCAGCAAAAGAAACCACACAGGTTTCTCCTTTTAATAACATAAAGTAAATCTTTTACCAAACAGTTCCGACTTTTCTCTAATAACATATTAAATGCAGGAAATCTATGGCATAAGTTGAGAAGCTACTACATAACTATAACTCTTTAAGTGTTACAGTTGAACAAATAAGATTGTCTATGACAGAGGCATCGCAAAAAGACTACAAGGCCAACTATTCTTTTTGTGAACTTCCACTTCCGATAGGGTAACAATGATATGAGCACCAACCTAGGGAGTACATGCTGTTCATGAATCTCAATATCGGTGTAGACTTCATTCCTGACATTTACACAAAGTGTTTTCATCTTTGAGTAAGCGGTAGAAAGAGCCACAACATCATTTTCGTTATTGTTAGCCGCAACAAACTCATCAGTTTCTGACATGTGCCTTCGTGATCTCTTCTTTGCAGCAGCCTTCACATTCATCATAAATGTACACTAACTAAACAACGCTTACCAGTTCAAAGCAAATATATAAATGAACCACACTGAAAGAAGAAAGAGGTCAACTTTTTTTATGTTACCGTACCTGAAAATAACTGCATAGACTCAATTGTACTTCTGGAGAGAGTATATCATGAAGAAGACTGAAAAGCTTTACAGCAGGCACCAAAGCAGGTGCAGGAACTCCAGTTGCAGGCCTCATAACATTGATCAGACCTGAAGAAGATGACTCATCTAAAGACTTGTAATTCTCAAACACTAGCGCAAGAATCTGTTCAACCTGCTCCTCCACTTCTCCCAGGATGCGTTTCTGGCAACAACAGAAAAAGGGTTTCTAAGGGAAGATATAAAAGCCCATGATGAATTCATTGACAAGCATGTGAAGACACAGTTAACTTCCTTAATACATTTTCTTCAATAAACTTTCTAATTATCTGTCATGGATGCACATAATAAAGAAGCTACCAAACCGAAAGCTCTACGGTCATCAGTGTTATGCACAAGTCGCTAAGTAACGAACTATGAAACACAACTATTTACACACCTCTTGACGACTTAGAGTGTTCTCCAGCCGACTCTTCACTACAGGCACTAGCAAATCATGCACGAGGACCAAGCAGTCCTCTGTGGGTGTTGCCACATCCATAATATAAGAAAGGTATCTGAACTCAAAGAAATTGTTATGTTAAAACAGTGAATAACATACAGATGCAACAGGGTTACATATTGGATTAAGCACTTCAAGGCTATTTAACAACAAAGCATTTTAAAACAATGTGACAATTGAGAAGGAACATCCCCCATAATAAATGTAAAGGAACTATGTATCATTTCAAAGATGCAAGAGTCCTGACTACCTTAGTTTGGCATATGCGTCTGAAACCCCATAATATGATGCAAACTCCATGAGTAGCCACCTCCATGACCCATGCAACACTAAGTTCCTTTGCTGAAAATGTTGAACTTTCAGTGCCACTTCCAGAACCAAGTCATATGCCACAGTTTCTGCTACAGGGCCACACTGGATAGATGACACGAAATTGAAATCAAAATAATGAAGGCCCACATTTTGCGCACAGAATTCAGTGGAGAATAAATGGCTACAAAGAATAGACTTATGTAAGAAGAAAATAACTGAAACTAAGAAATAGATAGCTCATCTCATCAAGCCACACCCCAGCAATGGAAGACAAGAAATAGAGATAATCCAGATAACTGAAAAAACTGGAGACTTCCATATGCAACAATAGCGTACTAAAATATTAAATTTTCAGCTTATCATAAATTGCCTTTCAAACCCTTAGCTTATATGGAACAGGCAAAATAGCATGCCTGTTCCAAGAACATTCAGTGAACTAAGGGTCTAGAGATTTTATAAGACTGACAGAACTAGAAATCATCAGGATCTCAATCACTATTGCAAAAGGTTCCCCTTCATAATGGCAGTACAGTCAATATTGGCATGGAATGCAAAAGAAAAGAAGAAAAATAAAAAGAAATAGACTCTACTCATCATGCGAAATAAACACCAACCATAATTTACTGATACTAAAAAGACAGAAAGGGGAAACTACTGTTTCAATGACCAGAATGAACTTAAGTAATAACTTTGGCTAGGCATGAAACCATTGAATTAACCTTTTTTTTTTTGAAGGACTTGGAACCATTGAATTACTTAATTATCACAAAACATATAGGTAAATAAGAGTATCATATTAACCAGGGGTGGGTAAGTGTACCTTCAAGGAATTCAAGTCATCTGGGGTGGTAGTGTAATTTATGTAGAGTTGCAGTCTCCCTACAAGCTCATGTTCTGGCTCATGATAGATGGACCACCACCGAAGCTTTTCATTCTGCAAAGGGCAGGTTTCAGATATCTTCAAGATACCAATCTTTATCATCAAGAAACATAAAATACCATCTGCACAACTATCTATCAATATTGAGATCATAATATAGAACGAAGTGTCTGCGCCCTTACTGGATCCTCAGCAATAGTAGCCACTTGGGCAAGCACGCGACCATGAATGTTTCCTTTGGAATCAAGAACCTCAACAATTAGGTCATCCCCTAGACTGTCTGGTAAGCTGAAATAATACATATAAGAGCAGCATTAAACATAGATATGAATATACATGACAGATGAAAACAGATCCATTAGAAAATTATTCTCATGCCTGTATTGGTATAGAAAGTTAAATCACTTGGTCATCACGGAAATAGCATACATACAAGAAATGGGACTCTCCAGATCCTGGCTGCATCCTAAATGCTTCACCCTCAGGTGAACTTTTCATTCTCAACAAACAATAGTAAGTCTCTACACATCAATAGAAAATAATACCAGTCACGACCCCAAAAAAAACAAAAAAATGCAAGATGAAAACGTAACAAGATCAAAATATTGGCATACATACCTTGCACAACTTCATAAGAAGAACTGTTGCGCAATGTAGTAACCCCAGTTTTTAGAAGACTAGACACCTGCTTAATATATTGAGTGCTAGCTTGAACATAAGCCAAGCTATGCCTTGAGAAAGTAGCATGGGCGGGTGTACGAGGTATAACCCGAACTCTCTTGACAGCATCCCATCCAGCAGAAACAGTTGATTGAAAATTGGACATTCGACTCTTAAGTGAATCCAATTTTATTTTTGATGGTCCCAAAGATGAGAAACTGCATCCAGATGGCATGTCCAGCATCATCTTCACTTTACGCACTACACAAAGCTAAGTTTTAGTTTTATATGCTGAAAATAACTAAATAAAAAGACAAATAACTTAACTATAGTTAAAAAATGTAAGGGAAAATTATAAATATCCCCCTTGACTCCACTTTCTAAACATCCTACCCCCAACAACTTTTTAAAACACTAATAACATCCCAGTACTTTTTTTTTTGCACTTTGCCCAGTCAAAAATGACCAACATACCCCTCTATGCCTCATACCCACATTTCCAATCACTATCAAATTAATGTGCTGGACCGCTCTGGCACATTTTTTGTGTCAGTCCAACATATTTTTTTTGCTGGACCGGACTCATTTTTTGGTCCGGTCGCCGGACCAGCACTATGAAACTATCGTTTTTGTGTCAATTTTGCACATATTTGTTTGTCAGACCAGCACATACTCATTTTTGGTCCGGCATCAAAAAAAAAAAAGGGTATTGTAAACATGGGTCAAATGGGGATATTTTAGTTAAAAAAAAAGTACCTTTTTTACTTGTGGTTGTAGCTGCAAAAGAAAACAGTAATGGGGTTCACAGAGTGATATCAAAAGTGTTGGGGGGGGAGGGATTGCCTAAAAAGTTAAACTTGGGAAGTTTTAGTCATCATCATCATCATCATTGGCTACACGAATCCTAGTCTTCCATTCTGCTCTATTAAAGGCCATACCCTCAATGAGGCCATTAGTCCCCATAGCTTTTCGAACTACTTCCAACCACGTTCTTTTGAGCCTACCCCTTGCCCTTTTCAATCCTTCCACTAGAACTAACTCGCACATCTTAACAGGTGTTATATTGGGACGACGCCACAGATGGTCAGCCCACCTAAGTCCACTCTCTCTCATCTTATCACCTATTGGTGCCACACCTAAACTTTTCCGAATGGATTCATTTTGGATACTATCCCTTCTTGTCTTGCCACTCATCCATCTCAACATCCTCATCTCTGCTACACTCATTCTATGGGTATATTGTTTTTGTTCGCCTAACATTCTGCCCCATAAAGTAAAGTTGGTCTCACAGTTGTCCAATAGAGATTGCCCTTCAGCTTCATTGGTATGCAGCGATAAATAAATTCTAGTTGTACATCTCCACTTCGCCCACCCAACTCTAATTTGGTATGCAACCTCTTCCTCAATCTCTCTATTTTCCTGGATTATCGACCCAAGATATCGAAAGTGTAGTCTTATTTTACTTACTGGCTATCAATCTTAACTACTTCCTCATCTCGACTCCTATTATTCCTAAACTTGCATTCCATACACTTTGTCTTAGTCTAGCTAATTTTAAAACTTTTGGAGTCTAGAACATCCCTCCAAAATTCTAACTTTGTGCTGACGTCGTTTCGGGTTTCATCAATCAAAACTATGTCATCTGTGAACAACATGCACCACGGCACCTCATCCTATAAGTGCGGAGTTAAGTCATCCATAACTAAAACAAAGAGGTACGAGCTCAATGCTGACCCTTGATATAGACCTATTGTCACTAAAAACTCATTCGTCTCTCCACTAGTTGTTTATACACTAGTTAGTTAGCACTCCATCGTACATATCTCTCACCAAGTCGATGTAGAGTTTGGAGGCTCCTTTCTTTCTAACACCCTCCAAATCAAATCTCGAGGTACTCTATCATAAGTTTTCTCTAGGTCAATAAAGACTATGTGGAGATCTTTTCCCTTCGTCCAAAACTTCTCAATCAGTTGCCTCAGTAGGAAAATAACCTCGGTTGTTCACCTTCCTGCCATAAAACCAAATTGGTTTTCAAATACACTCGTTGTTGCTCAATCATTCTCTCCCAGAGCTTCACAATATGGCTCATAAGCATGATCCCTCAATAGTTCGCACAATTCTGTATGACTCTTTTGTTCTTGTAAATAGGTACCACAATACGTTTTCTCCATTCGTCTGACATTTTCTTTGTTCTCAGCACCTTGTTGAACAACTTCGTCAACCAGTCAATGCCAATCTCCCCCATGCACTTCCAAACCTCTATCGAGATACCATATGGTGTCCTAAACCTATGAATATATCTATGACCTCCACCCTCATTCTTTCTTTACCTTGGGGAGTTTTAATAATTTTTCTTAAATATAACCGTCTTTTATCCACACCAATAAACATGTATTATGACCCATTAAAACAATGTCTCAGATCTCCCATTAGTCTTCCATATCTCAACCCATTGAAACCACAGTCTAAAAGTCAAACATGAAGTTATTTAGTAGCCTTTGTTACAAGAGGCACATACTGCAGTCACATTTTCATTCCCAGAATATAATATCCATGGTGCACCTTGGACGATTACAGATGGCATCAAAATTTGTTTGTAGCAATGCATATAGTATGTTAAACGCAGCCCTGATCTTAGGTTTCACTTCTAAAATTTAACTGATGCTTCAAGATATTAATGTTGTGTTTGGGAAGGGATTGTTTGCCAGTGCCTTTCATGGAGGGACAGCTTTCCAAAATGCCACTCCCAATCTAGCTTCACATTGGGAAGGAAAAGAATTCATGAGGTTGTTTTATTCCTATGTGACTTTCCACAATCCCACACCACCAAAAAGAAAATGATGAAAAGTGAACGACGCCACCAACAAGGACAGTGAAGCTAAGTTTTGACATGAGTTCTTGGGAAAATTCTGGGCTGGCAGGTGTGGGGGGTACTTTGTGGAATTACTGCAGAAAAACCCTCTTGAAATATTTGTGCCCCATTGCATGTACATGACTCCAATCAACAAGAGGCATGAACACTGCTCTTCAGTCTAAGGAGTCTCAATTCTTAAGACCGACTGGAATTCCATAATCATAGAAGTCAACTCAAGCAATGTGATAACCTCGGCACAAAAAGAGAATAGCTAATCTTGGCAACTAAACAACATCTCTAACGAGATCTAGGATGGGCTGCGTCACTTGACAACGAGAAGCCCATGAAGAAGCCAACACTTTGTCAAAGCGTCTTTTGATAAATAGCGTTTATTTTGTGAGCAGAGAGTACATTTATAGAGCTTCACTTTTTATAGTATTTTCATAAAGTGTGTTGTGGGACAGAAATAGAGTGTCTCATGTAACAATACACTTTTACATCAATTGGTTAGTGAAAAACAGTTAACATTCAAAGACAAAATACTAAACTGAGCATACATTGAATCACTGCAATCTGACGAGAACAAGTAGCATTCACCAAATTGCTAAATTAGATGAAGCCAAGTGTACATTCCAAGTCATTGTCCATAACAAAGTATGACACGAATTAGGTTATTCTTAATCAGTGTTTAGAAAATCAACTCGACCAAGATTCTTGGGTATTGGCCGAGGCAAGTTACTCGGGCTCGCCCGAGTCCAGCTCATTTTTTCTTAAAAAAGAAAATGAAGATAGCAATGTAAAATGTATAATTATTGGGCAGCTCTTTGCAATCAAACAACTAATGGCACATTGGTCATGACACATTACAGAGAGCTGCTTCCTGCAAGACATTAAGAGTTTGATTCTCAAGGGGCTTACTTGTTTTTTAGAACTTCTATCATATAAAAAGATGACAATCTTTTAGAGTTCGATTCTCAAAGGGCTTGCATTTTTTTTAGTACTTCTATCATATAAAAAAAATGACAATCTTTAAAAAATAGATGTTCACAAGCGGGATTCGAACCCTGAGCACACTAAGACTTATGCGCCACTACTAACCGTGAAGGCCTTCAAACATATATGAGTTAGATTTGATATATTATACAAATAAAGTTTACTAACATGTTGTACAGTCTGATCGCCCAAAACTCGCCTCGCCTGTAGGGTGAGACCGAGTTACTCGGCCGAGGCCATTCTCGAGGGGCTTACATTTTTTTTTAGTAACTTCTATCATCTTAAAAAATGACAATCTTTAAATAAATAAATGACAATCTTTATAAAATAGATGTTCACAAGCGGGATTCTAGGGGGGGGATCCAAACCCTGAACACACTAAGACTTATGCGCCACTACTAACTGCGAAGGCCTTCAAACATATATGAGTTAGATTTGACATATTATATAAATAAAGTTTACTAACATGTTGTACAGTTTGATTGCCCAAAACTCGCCTCGCCTATAGGGCGAGGCCGAGTTACTCGGCTGAGTCCATTCTCGAGGGGCTTACATTTTTTTTTTAGTAACTTCTATCATATAAAAAAATGACAATTTTTAAATAAAGAAGTGACAATCTTTATAAAATAGACGTTCACAAGCGGGATTCAAGGGGGGATTCCAAACCCTGAACACACTAAGACTTATGCGCCACTACTAACCACGACGGCCTTCAAACATATATGAGTTAGATTTGACGTATTATATAAATAAAGTTTACTAGCATGTTTTTTTTAATATAATAATAAAATTTACTAACATGTTGTACAGTCTGATCACCCAAAACTCGCCTCGCCTATAGGGTAAGGCTGAGTTACTCGGCCGAGGCCATTCTCGAGGGACGTACATTTTTTTTTAGTAACTTCTATAATATAAAAAAATGACAATCTTTAAATAAATAAATGACAATCTTTATAAAATAGACGTTCACAAGCGGGATTCAAGGGGGGGAATCCAAACCCTGAACACACTAAGACTTATGCACCACTACTAACAGCGAAGGCCTTCAAACATATATGAGTTAGATTTCACGTATTATATAAATAAAGTTTACTAACATGTTGTACGGTCTGATCGCCCAAAACTCTCCTCGCCGATAGGGCGAGGCCGAGTTACTCGCAGAGTCCGAGTGGCCTTGCTCAGAACATTTCAGCCATACATAACAAACAGGAAACTGATATAGAGTGGTTTAGTAGTGAATCCGATTCGGCAAGTCCTACTCGGACTCTGAGGGCTACCGAGTCCGGAACCAAACCCACATGAACCGGCTGAAATCTTGCCGGATCCCAATATGTATTATTATTTTTTCCTGCACCGAGTCTGAGATTCCTGACTTGGGCTCCGGACCCTAGCATCTCCAGACCTAAGGCCATGGCTTAAACCACTGAACTTTAGAGTTAGTATAATAGCTAAGGCTAAGTTTGCTAGTATATCAATACCTTGCACCTTCATTCTGCCAATGGTTTTTTTGGGCTTTGGTGCAGCTCCCTCTGGCAAAATATCCTTAGCACGTGTTGCCAGTAATTCTTCTTCTGGTTGTAGCAATATCTGTTGCAAACTATTCACACATAAAGCATAGTAAAATAAGGCAAGTGAATTAGCTCTTGACTCCAGCCCGCCAACTCCAAAATCATGCATTACTGAGACATCCATGTATTTTTTCATTTTCAGAGGGCACAGGAATGGGAAAAAGAAAGTTTCCGCACTTACCCAAATGCATTTCGAAGTAGAGCACATTCATTCTCCAAAAATACAGGGGCTTCCATGCAACCCCTAGCCCATGAATGAAGGCAAAGCCGGACACATGCATCATACGCAATAACGGCTTGCCATGGCCCCTGTCCACTGAACATTGGCAAAAATGTGAGATTTTTCATATAAACAATGACAATAATACTAAAGCTAACAATTGTTTGCAATAAGATATAAATTGATTCATCATATAGTCAATATACAAGCACCAAGTTCAAGTTTGCCACAGAGATGATAAATATATTACACACCTGACATGAAAGGTGGGTGCACGTACTGGTAAAGGGCCAATGGATGAACCCACTGCTTCCCCAGAAACAACACTGGCAGGCCTACAAAGCATAATGCACAATTAATATTAAACAAAAATAGGACGCATGCATGCATTGACAATTAGAACAAATGCATGCTTGCAGACACCCATGCTCCTTAGTCATGCATGCTGATAGCATCTGTATATGGGTGTGTCGCATTCATCATGCAATGTAGCTGCCCAGGTTCAAGTGCTTTCATTGATTTACTTATTTGTTTATTTTTTTAATAATACTCACAGGTATCAAGTGTTAGTTCCACCAAAAAAGGATATCAAGATTCATATCATAGAAAATTAATTGTTTCTACAACCAAAAAAATTAACAGTAACATCAACCTGGTGCATTGATTGGGCAGCTCAGTTGCCTTATTATCATGTGCACTGACCCCATGACCTAGGTCTTTGTCCAATGTGGGGTCTGCCCTAGCAGACCTGGCTGCATCTGCAGCATTTGGTGCCGTGGAGGCAGTATTCAGTGGCTTTTGATGAACGGCATGGTTATTTTCCTTTCCAGAGCCATTAAATGGGGGAGCACTTGGAATGTCTTCTGATAGTTTGTTTTGCCGTAAAGTTCTTGCTTCAATCTGTGGTAGAAAATAAATTATCTAATTAATAAGCAAATTACAAAGAATTGGATCTTCTATATGACCATCCAAATGATCAAATGCATTTGAAAGTACCAAGCCCAATCAGTAAAGTCGATCACACAAACAATTTGCCAGAGATGCAATGCAACATATATAAAAGAATATCAGTGTTCAGAAACACTGCCTGGGCAAGGTACACGGGCCCTGCCCCAGATGAGTTGGTCGGGTGACTCGGCTCCCTCTCAAATAAGTCGAGACCTAGACAAAGCAAGAGAAAAAGCACCAAAAAATAGGGAAAATAACAAATCCCTAAAAATCAGAAAATATTATTTAAAAACTAAAAAAGAAATCATACATATGTATATATATATATATATATATATATATATATATATATATATATATATATATATATATATAACCATGAAATATGAAAAACATGGATGTTATTGGCTTAAAAACAAACAAAAAAATCCAAAATAAATATGGGAAAATAGAAAAAAATAAAAAATAAGAAGTTTATATTATGTACAGAACTAATTAATGATATTCTATAATTGAATTTAGTAAAATATCAAATATAGGAATTTAGATTGAACAATGAAAATTATACAAAATTTTGAGGCTGATTTCCCAATCTTTGAGCCCAGTGCAAATCATGCCTCCAATCCTTATGAAGTATTCCGTATATCACCGAAATGAAAACCTTTCAGGTTTTGCCAGTCCGAGCTCTTGAAAATTCAGATAAATAATACATCAGAATTTTAGACCTGTCAAAATCTAATATTTTTGTGTTTTATTGAGGAAAAAGAGCCTATGGTTGGATCAATGACATAAAATAGGCTTGGGATTCAGAACTCTTCAAGGGTCGACTCAAATATGCGAAGAAATTGCAAACTTTTCACATTCAGACAAAGCCTTGCCAGAAACTCTAGAACTCAAAAATCTCTGAAATCGGAGTTTTTGTCTGAAATCCCATGCTTCTAATGCATAGAACAAGCAAAAGTCTAGTTAAGGCACGAATCTGGGGAAAAATGAGGGACTCCAAGGCTAAAAAACAAATAGGAAATAATAGACAAGGGCAGATTTGCGCCTCCCCTTGTTTTATACTAACAGTGTACAGTACTCAGGCAAGTATTGTACTGACTCATCTGAATACCATACAAACTCGGGTACAATACTCGCCTGAATACTGTACAGGATACCCAGGGGCACCTTGTACCAGCCTTGGTAGGCTGCTGAGACCGAGTGCATCGCCCAATCCTAAGGCGACTCAGGTGAGTCTTTGAACATTGAACAATACAAAGGCCATGAGAATATGCAGTTTAAGAGCAGGCACGAAACCTATCACTTAATATGTGACTAAAAGTTTGAACATCATGTGTGTGGTGAAGACAACAAGACCGAGATGTGTTTTTAATCTCACAACCAAATTCCCCAATATAACATTAGCAATCGGTAGTGATTGGTGAGTGCAACACAGAATTAACAAGGCTGCTTATTTCTTTTCTTTTTCAAAATGGGGTCCGGAATAAAACCGAGCCCAACTTCAAAAAGTAAAGAACTAATTGAACAATGATGAATTTAAAATCTTTCAGAGAACTATTTTCATAACTAGAATAACTTGATCTATGAGACATGCACATTCTGAAGAGTCAAATGATTGGTGCAACTGCAAAGAACAACATATCAAAACAGAAAAGAAGAAAAAATTAAGTATAGAGTACATCAATATGCACCAACATTTTGTCTAGAATAAGATTTAGGCAACTAAATATCGCTTGATTCCAATACTTGAAAACCAAGACTTCCTGTATAATGCAGTGATCTTGTTTATCTAATGCAGTCATGATCTATTACATAATTACTTGCTTATCATGTTTCACTGTAGGATCAGGATTCATGATAGGGATGCGGCAACAGTTAGGATGGGTGATTTGGTTTAACTGGACTCTAAAAGGGCAAGGGACAGGCCTTAAAGGACATGGATGGAAGTAGTTAGAAAATATATTGTGCCATATGATCTGATTGAGGGTATGGCCCTCGATAGAGCGGAATGGAAGAACATGATTCATGTAACAGATCCCAAATAGTTGGAATAAAGCTCGGATGATGATGATGATCATCATCAACAATATCATATTTCGCTGTAATTAGATAAACTAATTACTTCATTCATTTGTTCCTTTTTTATAATGTTGATAAGTAAGACTTAATACAATACATGATTCTTCCCATGATTTTCCTTGTCAGAAAAATCATATTCCCTCCAAGTTTCAAAATTAACAAAAATATCTCTAACTATGATTAAAAGTCTAATCATGTCTAAACTTCTCCAGAATAATCCTAACTTGGTAGAAACTATTAAAACTATAGCTTTTTGGCAATCACAATAAACCTCCTTGAATGCAATTTCTTGCAGTTTTGTACCATGGAGTCCACTGAAAACTGCTTATGAAGGCTTCAATATTCAAAAACAGAATTCAATTTTCAAAACTAAAATTGGTCCAGCACTTTTCTGTGACATGATTTACCATAGTCCAAAAGAAAGACAAGTTCAGCACATGGTATATGCTGATAGATAGGAAACTTGTAAATACTCATATATAAGAATAAAAATATTCACCTATAGAAAGATACAAAAGGGTGAAAAAAAAAATAACAGGGGAACTTCAAATCACACAAAAAAAAAAAAGCCACAGAGGGAGAGAGAGACAGACCTCTTCAGAAATGAAGCCTTCATCTCTTCTTCCATGGGGAAAATGTTTGCTCTCCCTTTGCGTAACCTCAGAGCTCCCTGCCGAATCTGATGACTCATCCTCTACATAGTCAGCGCACTCGCCATTGGGATATCGTACTCCCCTCAATCCCGGTTTCTCTGAGACAAAGACCGGTCCATTTTGCACAGTGCCACTTGAGTTAGGCATCAAAGTTTCCCTTGATGAACTATAATCTGAATAAAGGCGATCACTTGAATACTGTTGTTGCATAGAAACTGGAGTATTGTATCTTTGAGCACTTCCATTAGAAGGCTTACGATTAAAAACCCTAATCTCCTCTTGTGGAGATGAATCGAGGGAGTATCTTCCCCCATAAATGTATTCCTCAGAATCAGTTGAATATTGCGACTCAGTACCAAAGCCACTTTCATCCCCAGGCATTACTTGGGGAGCAGACATATATGCACTCCTGAGCTTGGAGGGAGGGAGCCCAAAGTTCCTAACACCATTTCGCATGTTGAGGATTGGATCGTGCACCGAGCCCTGGTTAATAAATGTCAATATAGTATCAAAAGTTTGAGTTTATAGCCAGGACTCTGTTAAAAAATGGGACTTTTGATGACATTATCAAAAAAAATTAAAAAATGGGACTTTTGATGAAAACATTAATCTTCCCCCATCACACCCAATTCCCAAAGTAATTTTTTATGAAATTTATGGGAAATTTAAGAGAAGTTACATAATAAACTAGAACATCAGATTGAAACCATGAAAGTAGAGGACCAATCTACCATTGTAGTTATCTCAGAAATAAACAAACAAATAAACAAGAAAAAAACAAAGCAAATACTGGTTTTATTACCTCACTGGCCCATTTAAGGCCATTGCGGCCCTCTGTATACATCTTCAAGCCCCACTGTTTCTCACTCTTGCCTGGATCAAAACCCCCATATCAGCATTCAAAGCCCCAAAATCAAAGAAAAACAAAACCGTTCCACAAAAAAAAGAGACAAAATTTCTTGCACTAAACTTCAATGCAAAAGGTTTTACAACTGCATCTCTAACTGAAACCCATGTTCCAAACTACAAATCTCTACAAAGCCAATACACCCCAAATCAGAACCCACTTTCTCTCACTAACCCAGCAGCATTACAACTTCCCCTTGCACTCCATAGCTACTGAGGAAAATAAACCACTGGACATATTTAAATTCATACTAAAATGGACCAAAATGAACAAACCAGTCAGGAGACTACCACGAGAAATATAAAATTTTTATGAGAGAATTTGCAGATCCCAAGGGATAATGCCTGGCTGCCTTCTCCCTCAAACCCTCTGCTACTACACTGTTCTCTCTCTTCTCTCTCTCTTCTCTCTCTCTCCTCTCTGTTCGCCTCCCCTTTTATTTCAAAAAAATAGGTAAAGAAATGGAAAGAAAAAGGGAAATTCATATCGCTTGAACTTACTAAATAACAGCAGGGAATCACCTTTCCATTATCTAATATTAATCTCTGATTCATTCTATACCTTAAAATGTGCTCTCTCTCTTTCTCTCTCTACACAGTCAAAATATGGTTGTCTTCCTCTTTCTCTCTCTACCCGCAAGGCACGGCACGTCGGGGTTCCGTCGAATCGGCCAAACGGGAAGCTGACGTGGCAAGAGGTGGGTTCTCGGATTAACGGCCAGCCCTTTAGTGGGACGCTCACACTTCCTTTAATGTTACATAAATTACCCTGGGCATATCTGTTATATGCCAAACGAGTCCTATTCATCTTTCTTAAAATACCCCGGTAAGTGTCAAAATATTTTTGTGAGAATACTTTCATACGAAATGACTCAGTCTTGAAATTTTTTCACGGCAATTGATCTCGGCCTATTTTTTTTTCAAATCGAGTGACAGTCAATTGGTATGAAAAAACTCCGACACCTACTCATATGAGTGAGTTTTTAAATGTGAAAATACTTTCACAAAAATATTTTCACACACCAAGTAAATGCATTGTCATTGGCTCCGGAATGGGATCATGTTGCCACGTTTATACTTTTTTTTTGGGGTTAACAAGTATCTTGACATATTATTATCATCTTGCTAGGTTTTCCTACATATTTTTGTGAGGGAAATTTTGATAAATATACATAAGAGATCAACTGATTAATAGTTGACCTATACATTTTTTATGGAATTTCAAAATATCCGTCAAAATACTTATGCATGAGTTGGAATAGTTGTAAATTGTTAAAAATTAGGTACATTTTTTTGTAAATTTTGCCTTTAAAAAAAGACTTAAAAGTATGGATTTTGCATAATGCTAATCTTCTATCTACTCTCGTCCTTAAGATCCATCGACTCAAGATCCATTCATAGAGGAATTAGGATTGAGCTCAAGTGACTAGCGGTTGATGTTTAACAATGCCACATCTCATGTTCTTACACCTCGACTATCTAAAAAGAAAGAATCATTCATATATTTATAGCCCCATAATGTGAAGAGAAAAATTAAAAATAAGTTTGTATAGTTATGATACTATTTATTTTTATTACAAAGATGTCACAATTGGTAGTAGTTATTAGATACCAAAATAAAATACTGGGGTTGTGTCATAAAGTTCAATAAAAGAATTTCAAGCGTCAAATCTTACAATCATCCAATTTGAAATAGGATAAATAAAAACGATTGTGATATTTTGGTATTAAAAATAAATAGTCTCTGCACATACTTTTTTAGAACACCGCTTCATTCACAATCGAGGGCAAGGGTTTATTGGGCAGTTAATATTTCTGGACGTTTTTGTCATCAAGGACAAAGAGTGATGTACCCTTGGTCACATTTTGTCTTTCTAATTTCAAATTTTGGTGGCTTTGGGTGTGGGCCATGACATTCAAACATCCCCGTCTGGAAATCCCGGCAATTATGTTTCGATGGAGCCGCACATGGCCCAGATTTATTCATAGAATAATTGCCCATTCTCCATTCAAATATTAATACTCTACCCTTATATCATAACTCGAAACTTTGTGGAGTTTCTATAAACACTAGGCCTTATTGAAAAAAAAAAACTGAGAGTAAATCCTCACACTTGAATCTCGTATAAAAAAACACGTCCGCAAAATCTCTAAAATCTATTTTTACTTTTAATCTCATAAAACTTGTAACTCAAAAAAGTGACAAATCTCCAGGATTTGTAAACACTTGAAAATAGTTAGTCTAAATAATTTTTTATAAGTCCATGAAAATTGAAATATTGAAGAAGATGTGAGACACAAAATTAGAATTGGGTAGACAAAGTGGTGATGTGCAACTGGAATTTATTGTGATCACCGAATACCAACAAAGCTAAATGACAAGTTCTATAATAAGATAACTATGAGACCAGTTTTGCTCTATGAAGCGGAATGTTGGACGGACAAAAAATAATATACCTATAAAATGAGTGTAACAGAGATGAAAATATTAAGATGGATGTGTGGTAAGACAATAAGGGATAGAATTTTAAATGAATTCATTTGAAAAAATCTAGGTGTGGCACCAATAGATGATAAGATGAAATAGAATAAACTTAAGTAAGTTGGCCATGTGTGGCACCAACCTAATACACATGTTAAGAGATGCGAAATAGTTCCAATGGAAGAATTAAAAATAGAAAAAAGTAAGGCCCAAAAGATGTGGTTCGAAGTAGTTCGAAATAATATAAAGAGTTATAGCTTCACTACATTTAATGGAGTAAAATGAATGATCAAGATCTGTGTAGTCGACCCTAATTAATTAAAAAAATACTATAAATATGATGACGATGATAAAATAATTTATTATAATATGTATTATTTTTTCTCACATCCATAATCTACAGGGTCAAGATAATCAATTTTAAAGTTTCGACACTCGAACCGCAATTTTTTTTAGTGAGATTCAAGACAATTTTACTTTTTTCAATAAAGGGCATAGAATCAGATTCTAGGGGTATAGTAGGAATTAATGGTGAATTGAGTGTTACGCATGTAATTTCCCCAATAAATCCATAAAAGGGTTTGTCAACATCTCGTCTCGTGTGTGAAAGAGAGAGAGAGAGAAATGTCCACCTGAAAATTGAAATTGGATAATTGGGAGCCTTGGCTTAGAGTAATTGGGTGACGATATCCCCTCTCCATTCATAACTTTTAATAATAATTCTACGTAGGACCCTTCTTCATTCATAAACTTCAATAATAATTCCACATAAGAAAGTGAAAAAGGGACGTTATAATAGAAGATATTTAGGGGGAGAGAGTTCAATTTCTCATGGGGCCATGTGATACTTTCTACATTCCAGGCAAGCGGCGCTTGATATAAAGTACGGCCACGCGGTCTAAGGTTAGAGAGAGAGGTTAGAGAGAGAGAGCATTGGTTTGGGACTATATGAATGTGAGATCAGGGGTTGCACGGGTCGGATATGGGTTGGGTCCGGCTGAACATGGACTTGGACCCATATTTGTGCCTGTTGGGTTATAAGTTTACCCCATCAGAATTTGTGTTTAGTCGGGTCCATTACCACTTTCATTATGAGTTTTTTCTTTTTATCTGCATATACCAATATTATTGGCACAAAGTTACACCCCGCCATTAGATTTCAAGGCGTCGATTTGTTGTTTAATAGCTAAAGATAACTACGAATTCTTATTATATGCCAAAACAAATAGATCTTAAAGTAAAGTATTTTATCTCTAACAGGTACAGGTCCAGTCCAGCTGGACCTGAATCTGGACCCGAATGGTATTCGAGTCTAAATTTTAGACCCAGACTCAACCCACTGGGTTTAAATTCTGGACCCATACTCGGACTCGTGTAGAGTGTACCCCACGGGTCCTAAATCCATTGCCACCCTACGTGAGAAGGTTAGATAGAGAAAGAAAGAGGAGAGAGAGCATTGGGTTGGGAGTCGATGCATATGTAGGACGTGGAGTGAGGTTGTCGGTGTCCTTTTGGTTTTGGTAGGATGCCTTAGTGCTCAAGATTTCCACAATGGAGGTGAGAAGGACGATAGAGAAGAAGAATAAATATAAATTAGTAATAGTTGCTTGAAAACAAATGCTAATAGTTGTTTTTCTACTTTTTTTCGTTTAAAGCTAAACTTTAAACGATACTTTGCTCCAAACAAGACTATAAAAAATTGTTGCATTTACAGCACAAATCCCAAAATAGTGGAAACATAAAAAACATAGGAATTGTATATAAGAAGAACTTTTACTTCTCGAATAGGGGGGTCACAATTATTTACAACCATCCGTTGTGAAATCTAATAGCTTGCGTATAGTTCGAGAAAAATTCTTTTAAACTTTGAGCTTGGTCAATGAAATAAATACAGCCCCTCAATTTCATATCTAATGGTTAAAATTTATTGTGAACACCTTGTACGAAAGGTAAATAGTTTCATTATATATTTTTCTAAAAAAATAATGTTCGGATAGATATTATATTTCTTTCTTTAATCCAATTTCTCTCTTGTGGTTTCTATGATCTTCATCTTTTCTTACTTTTTTTTGCATGCATAGCTACTTTGGGTCGAGAGTTCAATACCCATAACTTCAAGCCGACTTTTAATTATGAGAACTAGAACTACAATACACAATACAAATTCTAAGTCTTTGATGAAAAGCTTGAAAGTTATTGAATCAGCAATATAGGTTCTTTTATATTAGAGTTCTAGAGACTGAAAACTCAGAGAGTTGAGAGGGAGGCTCTAAGTGCATAGAGAAACCCTTTTTATGAAAAAAAGGTGCGGATCTCATAAGAAATTCTTATCTTTTTTTTTCCTCGTCTCTTGAAGCATGTCACATGTGTTGCCTTTTCTCTCTCTCTATCGCAAGTAAATAAAACAATGCCACCGATGTCAATTTTTTTTGTTTGGGAAAGTAAATGTTGCAGATGTCCTTCTCCATAGTAATTATTGATAATATTAAAAATCGGGTACAAGGTGTATAGAGCTGAGGATCTAAACAATCAAAGTAAAGTGCACCTTTAAATAGCACTGAGAAATGTGATTTTAATACTGAAAATCTTTGTGATAACCTTAAAATATATTTTTATCTTTAATTATAAACTTTAAAGCAAAAAAAAAAGGTGTAGATTGAGCACATCTATAAAAACTTGAAAATCTTGAAAATTGAGAGTCCAAAAATATGTGATGCACTATTTCCAAAACTTGAAATTTATTTTTCTTCTCATATCCATGCATCTTGATGTCGAGATAATCAATTTGAAGATATTTGAATATCAAAACAACTTTAGTGAAATTTTTTAGATGGGCTCTAATTTTTTAGCTACATATAAACTTTTTCTATATAAAAAGCAATGCCATTAGATGTCATTCTCTCTCTCTCTCTCTGTAATTATTGATAATATTAAAAATTTCATGGAGATCCGTACACCTGCAGAGGATGGACTACTAAACCTAAACACAACGTGCAAACTTGGCGATGGCCGTGAAGGGACAAAAACCTCTCTCTCTCTCTCTCTCCATGCACATGTCATGTGTGAATCCATCTCCATTCCAATAGCGTGAAAGCCATTATTCACTCTCACGATTTTCTTAATAAGTTAAGGACAACGCCTCATCTGTTACCCGTGGATCATCCCCCTAAATGAAAACACATACTCTAAAAATTTTAGGGAAATTTATGTTGATATCTTTTATTTTTTCAGGAATGAAAAATGTAACCCATTACCCATATTATATTTTAAATTTTAATTTTAATCTTTTTCTGAAATGCCATTGGTTTAGATTCTCAAAATCCAAACCAAACCTATTAACAAATTAGCTCGAAAACTAAAATTCCAATCCAGTGTTTATGAATCAACTTATTGGAACAAAATCCAAACCGGTTTATTTGAGTCTTGGTAAAGGGATCGAGTTCAATAGGTGAACCAAAACTCAATTCGGATTTTCGAAAATTGAACTGGTTGTTTCTCAAAAAAAAAAAAAAAAAAAAAAAAGTAGTTTGGAATTTTAATTTCCAAACCGTTTGTCAATAGTTTTGGTTCAAGTTTACAAAGTTTGAAATGATGCCATTTTGCAAAAAAATTAAAAAAATTAAAAAAAAATGCGATGTGATCATATTATTATAACATAAAGGGGATAGGTTTATAATTCTAAGAAAAAAGGGGAATATTACCATAAATTTCTTAAAATTTATTTTCATGTGATAAGTTATGTTTCGAGAAACCACTAATGGTTCTGAGACGGCCAAAAATTTGATAAAAAGTTAGGGTAAATTTCACTTAATTTTCCGACCCATGTTATTAAAGAAAGGGTTATGCAAAGCCAAAATGTAACATAACAAGGACCGAAGGGAAATTCTAATGGCATTTACAGGTGTCTGATTCTCCAGGCAGTAATGATAGTATCTTATAGGTCCGTAGATAATTCAAATACCAGAATGTGCTCGATATTGAATGTTGATTGTATGGGGTAAGGTCTTGTTAAGTTCTTACTTTTGCATCATGTCACTGGTATATGATAATTTTGTTTTAAAATTCGGGCTACAACTTGACTGATCATGTTATTGAATATTGCAACACAAGGTCCCCAATTTGAATATTAGTCATGAATAAACAACAACAATGGGTTATGTTTGGATATTCATACATATAAATATTTTTTTTGGAGTAATCAATATTTTTGGACTCTTGATATCATTACCCTACCATGTAAATTTCTTTGTCTCGGCATATTTTAGGTAATTAATCAGGTATAAAGTAAAAATTCTTGATAAAAAATTATTTATTAATTACAGTGGAAAATGACATCATCCCGTGTGACATCACCTAGAGCAATGTTTTCAGCCATTAGAAAATGAAAAGTTTCTATATGTTCCCTACAACATAGAAGATTTATGCTTCCCCTACCATCCAGCCATCCAATTTTGATCAAGAGAGCAACTCATCGTTTGATCTTAGCCCTCCATTCAGAATGGACAGTTGGATAAGGGGAAGTATATAAGTTTTCTGCTATAGGGGAAGAGTAGAAAGCTTGGTCATTAGAAAAATGCTACTAGTTTCTTATAGAAATATTCATCTTACCCCTCGTAATGACGAAAAATGCCCTTATTCAAAAAATTATGTATTACAAAATAAGGAAAACTAATAATCTAAAAATATTAAGTATATTAATGAAATATAAGTACCCTAATATAATAATATAATAATAATAATAATAATATTATTATTATTATTATTATTATTATAGTTTAGGAATGAGCTCAAGGCATAAGGGGACGGGTTGCCAACAATAGATTTTGAGTAGTGACTCTAATATGCTCAAAGTTACAATCAAGTAATAATAATGATAACAATAACAACAACAATAATTTATCCATATAGCAATTTAAAAAATAATAATAATAATTCATATTATCGATATTCTACCCACCTACAAATCCTAGAATAGTGATAAACTTGCCAAAACAGAGCACCTCTTAATTATCATAAAAGAGGTTCATCCATCTCATCCTACTAAATAAAAACCGAAGATGCCCATCTCTTTATCAAGGGTGCAGTTTGCATACGGGCGTCTCCGTAGATGTAGAGGTAAGGTGCCCTTCAAATTTTATCATGGTATATAATTTTGATGTAAAATGTTATTAAGATTATCTCAAAATTTATTTTTATATCTAATTATAAAAAGTTAAATTTAAAAAATAGTTAAAATCAAGTAGATATGTAAACATATGAAAATCTTGAAAGTGGATGGTGTAGATAATATGTTGTAAATGCACTATTTTTTAGACTTAAAATCTTTTTTTTTTTCATAGTCATACATCTCGATGTCAAGACGATCAATCAAAGGGTTTTTCAACATTAAAATTACCTTTCTGATGGATTTTTGAGAGGCATCCATAGTTCTACATTACAAGGTAGCATCCTTACATAAACTTTTTCCCTTTATCAAAGCATCAAATTGTGGTTAATTTCCCAACAAACTTGAAGTCGATTGAGTGTTGACAACTTCGAGAAATGAGCAACTTAGAATGTATATTTAGAATTTGATGTGGATTTGGATTGACAATATCCTAATTCCTAAAGCTTGTGTGTTCTTCCCCACATTCCCTTCCCTTACTTAGGGGGCCATTTGGATACCTGGAAATATATTATATGTGAAATATATTACGGGCGTAATACATTACCTGTAAATGGATTATCACTGTTTGGGTAGTATTTAGATGCAACGTGGGAAATACATTGTGACTGTTTGGTAATTGCAGTAGAAAATTTTATGGTACAAGTTAAAAAATGAGAAGAAGTTTGATTGATAAACTAGAAGGTTTGGTAATTGCAGTAGAAAATTTTGAAGCATTAGAGGAGACTAAAGAGATATCTTATTTCAATTGAGCTTTTACTAATCTCTTATTAAAATTATGTTGTATGCAATTTTTTATTATGATTGTGTTGTGTAATTTCTCATCGATTACCGATTATTATTTTTAATATTTTTGTTTTTTTCTAATATCTTATGAGGATGATTATATTGTGTGAAATTTTTTATTATGATTGTGTTGTGTAATTTTTCATTAATTACCAATTATTATTTTTGTTATTTTTGTTTTTATACTAGTGCTGATGGCGAGCTACAACCCAAATGGGGATAAAGAGAAGTAGAAATTTTTTATTATGATTCCAGTTGAAAATGGTCCCCATCAAAGTCTACAACTGTTCAAATCAAATTAGATTTCCCCTTACTTTCATTATGAGATTCAGATGAGAGCTACAACCCAAATTGGGGATAAAGTTGTAGAATTTTTTTATTATGATTGCACTAGAAATTGTCATTGTACTGTTTAAATCAATCTAGATTTCCCTTTGCATATCCTCTACTTTCACTTACCTGAATAATTATACAATATAACGTATACTTGAGAGAGATAAATGTTTTTTTAAGCAAGGATAGGGTATACTTGAGAGAGAGAAATGTTTTTTTAAGCGGGGATAGGGCAGAGAGACGCACGCGAAAGATTTCTAAATCCTCATAATAGATTTTTCATGTCTCACCGCGTGTAATGGATTTTGTGATTTTTGGGGAAATCTCAAGTAATCTGACGTAAATGTCATATTTCCTTGTAATCTATTGTCATGGAATAGATTTCCACGTACCCAAACGGCATTTCCTTGTAATTCAAGTAATAGATTTCCACGTACCCAAACGGCCCCTAAAAGTGCTGAACATGAGTAGCTTACTTTGGAAATTTGAGGCCATCAAACGCAAATGGCACAAGACAAGTTAATAAGTCCTAACTAGTGTGGGAAAAATTGACCTGGAACGGTTAACCTGATATGGGCTCAGAAGTGGTTCAACTGGCAGAACCTGTAAATGGGTCGGTTCAACCATTCTAACTGGAAGAGGTGTATATCTCGTCCCAAGGTCATGAAGTGGTATGGGAGTTAGAATCTGATGGAACTTTTTCAGTTAAAAGTGGTATGGGAGTTAGAATCTGGTGGAACTTTTTCAGTTAAATCTGTGTATAATATTTTGTTCCATAATCGAATTAGATGAAATTGGCTAGTATTTAAAGGTGTTTGGAAGTGGAGGATACCGCACAAAGTTCAAGCCATAAGATAAGGCGTTAACTGTTGATAATCTTAAAAAAATGGGTAAAATTATTGTTAATGTCTACCTCTTTTGCAAAAATGATAAATGATGAGGAGAGGAGAATTGTGACCACCTTTTACTTCATTGTTCATATGTAAGTGGGTTATGGAATTGGGCAATGCAGATAGTAGGAAGCTCGTTTGTGTTACCTAGGTCGATCTCAAGTTTTGTGTCCCAAATGAAAATGTGTGGTGTTCCAAAAATTGGTTATGTGTTGTTGGGATATGTGTCCCAAATGAAAATGTGTGGTGTTCTGAAAATTGGTTCTGCGTTGTTGGGATATTTTAAGTGCAGCTACCATTTAGGAACTTTGGCTTGAAAGGAATATGAGAACGTTTGAGGGGTTGTGGTGGAGGTGGAAAAGTTGAAAAATAAAATATTGTTTACAGTTTGGAGTTGGTTTAGCTTTACTAAGGTGGGATGGGGAGTATCTAAGGTGGACATTTTTCACAATTTTGCATCCTTGGTTCATTCACAGTTTATTAAAATAAGGGCAAGGAGTGTTTGGGTGCTCCCATCAAGGGGAAGTTTTAAACTTAATTTTGATGGATCGTCATTTGGGAGGGTGGGAGTTAGGGCAGTGTGTCAAGATGATATGGGAAATTGAAAGGACTTTAAGACACGATGTATATATTTTAAAACTACTTCTTTACCCCTATACCGGCAAGATCACTTGCCATGTCCAATTATAATCAAACCACTCTTGAAATAAATAAAATCGGTTATCAATTGCTACATCTTCAAATACAGTTCTTTATTCAAGAAAAAAAACTATACTTTATTATTTTATGGGAAGAAAAATAAATATTTAAAAAATGTAAAATTGATAGAGATTACCTCAACTAGGCTTAGGTCTCCTCTTTCCGATGGTGGATCTATGATCGGTATGTAAATTTCATTATGGCAAAAATCCACTCGATGTCAATGACTTAATCTCATGGCAAAAATCCACTCAATGACTTAATCTTGATCAAGTCTTTTAGACTGATTTTAGAGAGATGAATATTAAGAGAGATGGAAAGATATACTAGCAAGGGGTTCCACCCCTTTGCCATTCATAAAGAACAGAAGTGATGACTGCCACCAAAACAAAGTACAACAACATAGTGCAACATGAAGAGAGATAAAAAATTGGGACGTGCCTCCTCTTTGGAGAGAAATAAAAAATTAGGGCGTGACTCCCCTTTGGAAGAGAGCTAAATTTTGAGTAAGGAGAAAGAGAGAGCTAAATTTTAGGTAAGGAGAAAGAGAATTGGTAAAGAGGGAGAAGAGAAAAAAAATTGGGGCGTGCCTCCCCTTTGGAGAGAGATAAAAAATTGGGGCGTCCCTCTCCTTTGGAAGAGAGCTAAATTTTGGGTAGGGAGAAAGAGAGAGCTAAATTTTGGGTAGGGAGAAAGAGAATTGGTAAAGAGAGAGAAGATAATACGTATCTCATTTTAAGAGAGAAGAACTCATTTTATAGATTTTGCCTCAATTCGTAGGGCCAAATCTCAATCCTCGATTTAATAAAACTTGTAGGGTGAAATATTTGAATCATCAATCTCTTTGATCCACTATCAACATTCAAAGAGATGAGCTAGAGCCTTATCCTTCATTTCCTAAACTTGTTCCCATAATGGAAAGCTTATATTTTAATATATCAAATCGTTAATTATTGAATCAAGATTGCCATTAAATAAAAAAAAGCTTATATTTTAAAAATCCTTAATTATTAGATCAACCAATCTTGATTTAAAGATTTAATAAATATCTCAAATATTCAATACCCAAAAGATAAGCCAACAAGGGATAAATATTCTTCCCAAGAAAAATACGTGAATGGGTAGGGTGTGCCACCTTTTTGGTGGCCACGTGTAGGCCCGCCTAATCTACATGTATTTAAATTTTGGCCCCCATATTTTATAGAAGTCTTATATATTTTTAGAAAATATTTTATTTCATATTTAGAATTTTTAAATCTTGTATTTTATTTAAAACATTGAAAATTTAATTATTTTAATTTATAAATTCAACTGACAAAAATAAAATATCATAAGATTCACAAAAATTCAACTAAATATTTTAAAAATCACATAACATAAAATTAATTAATTTTGATGGGAATCGGATCCGTTAGATCTAGGAAATTAACAATATATGGGAGCACTCCACCTTCAACTGCGAATCATGATCCGTCGAGTTTTCTCAAACTGACTCAGCAGTTTCCATGACCCACAGTCGACTACAAGGGCTCATGATTAGACCACCAAAGTCAGCCAATAGACTAGATGACACAATCCCAGTTTATGGATTTCATGTTCTTCCCTAAAGACAAAAAAAAAAATCATGGCCATCCAGACCATGATACAACTATGACTCTATGGTGCATAGGGGTAATCTTTCATACATGTACATGTACATGCTTTACCCTCATTGGCAAATATCAAAACGGCTATCTATATACATGCCGTGTGATGATATACCAATGAGGTTTTAGCCATGTTTTTAAAGGCTATTCATCATACGCAAGGGCTACACAATCCCTTGGCTATCATCTGGACATACTCACCTTGGCTCTCATCTGGGCATACTCCGACCTCATCAAGAGATAACCCACTAAACCTTTCTCGGTAGATCCCTATGCCTAGGTATCTTGGGTTTTTTCAAACCTCGGCTAGCCTGGCTCGTCAAGTTTAGTCCGAGTATCAGTAAATAACATTTGCCTAGTATGTTACACAAAAGGACCACACTCCCACCGAGTTTATGTTTCACTATATAAAATGCTCATATAAGCTCTCATAATGCCTTTAAAAGCTACGTAAACCCAATAGAAATATAATATATTGTTATGCTGCCCCTGGGGTGACGTGACTGCATTTCATGCAGAATTGGCTGCTTTACTTCAAGGGCTTGTCATTCGGGAGTTCGTTGGTAATAGAAGGAGATTCATCTAATGTAATTAATTGGTGTAGTGGAAGAGCCAGACCTCCTTGGAGACTTAGGTCTCTTTGGTTGCAAGTGATGGATTTGTCTTTAACTGGTGTGGTGTCTTTTGGCCATATTTATAAAGTGGCCCATGATATTGCGGATGATATTACGAGGAAAGGAGTTTTACTTGACTCTCTAGTTATTACCCAGTTCCTCTATTGAAATGTATCTGCAGCTATTTCACACCTTTTTGATTCGCAAAGAGGCCCGAAGATAGTGGTAAGCTACGACAGAGAGAGAGAGAGAGAGGAATGAGAGGAGAGGGAAGTAAGCTAGGAGAGAGAGAGAGAGAGAGAGAGAGAGAGGAATGAGAGGAGAGGGAAGTGTCATTTTGTACGGGTGCGAACCCTCATGAAGCCATATTTATTTTGATATTTTTGCCAGGGAAATGGCAAAGAAAATGAATTTTTTTGGACGAAGGCAAAGAAATACGTTGTGCTATTTTGGCCTCCATGTGAAAATACGATTTCTGTCAAAACAAATAAATAAAAATTCTTGATAATTATTTTCCAAGGATTTAAATAGGCAGCCAAACGACTATATGCCAAGCATATCGCATAGCTAAAACCGTGTATGGGAGTGTATTTTATATTTTTTGGGACGTAACTTCTTCAACAAATCAATATGAAAGAAATAACAGTTGAACATACAATAGAGACTGTCGACACATACTTTAAAGTATTGAGGAACTGAAAATTCAATTTTTTTTTGTTTTTTTAGGTTCTCATTTGGTGATCCTAAAGTACATCCCTAATTTCAAGACTAAAATAATCCTCCTAAAAATCTTTTGCCAGTGAGAAAAATGATACATCTATAGGAACACACCATATCATAAGTATAAAAATCAGATGGGAAAGGTTGGTCCAACCAATCAAAGTATCAATTGATGTTTTGGTCGGTCTAATTCAAAAAAAATATTTGGTTTGTTTAAAATTGGCAAAAATCAATATTTGATTGATTTTGATTGAACTCACTCAGGACGCATTTATTTGTTTAATCCCTCATTCCTCTCACATTTTCTTCCAAATTTGTTTCAAAATCTTTGTTTCTAAGGTCAGCAATAGGCCGGCCCCAGCCCTAGCCCAAGCCCATCCCACCTCATCCTTCTCTAGGCCAAAGAGTCCTTGGCCCAAGCTGGGCCCTAACCCTCTCAGGGCCGGGCTAGAAATGCTTTTACAAAAATAGAATGTAAGGTAATTAAAAATGAGGGCCGAACCAGGCCAGCCTCGTCATGCCCAGCCCGGCACTTAGGCCACATTTTGTGACCCAAGCTCTCATCTTTTAGGGTCAAGCCAAGCCAACCGGCCCCTTGCCACCCTTATTTGTTTTCTATAGTTATAGAACACATCTTTCGTCATTTTACATTTGTGTGTATTTGGATTTCTCATCCTAGGTTATCAACAACAAAGATCTAATTGATAGACAAAGCACCGTAAAGATCAATGATTGAGGTTTTGGGCCATACAACAAGATCTGCTTACTTATGTCAAGATATGAGATATATAGGTAATAGTCAATTTATGTAATAGAGTTGATCCACTAAGGTGTTGAGTAGCGGTGTAGCATCGAATCCCTTTTATTATCGAGAATGGTATTTTTCAACAATTCTATATGAATTTCTATCCGAACGAAAATAAGATAGTTACCTTTTAGAAAATTTTAATGATAAAGAAAGAGAGATATATCTATGCTTCAGCTTCATTCTTATGTGGGAGGAGATAAAACTGATTATTTGATGGATGGAAATTTGAGTTTGAAAATCATGCAACTAAAACACGTCTTTCATCATTTTACATTTGTATGGATTTGGATTTCTCATCCTAGGTTATCAACAACAATTTTTTTTTTAACACTTTCTTTTTTCAAGCCTTTTTTGCTTGTTCTTCCTCCTTTCACATCTATCTTGTCTGCAATTTGTCCCAAGATCTGTACTGGTGAACCCTCATAAGATCTGCACAATTATAGTTCTAAAAGATTGGGAGTTCTTAAAAGACTTGAGCTCAGATCTGTCAGACTTCAAACATAGCTCTTCTTACATGAGGTCCAAATGATTTACAGTTGTTTAACACATTTAAAATATTTTTTAAAATTTGATTAAAAAGAAAATCAATAACTTTTGGCCTTTTGTTTTCTTCTTTAAAGAGAAAAATAACCTAAAACTTCAGTTCAAATATTTTATTTCACCTTTTTTGGGATTTTCCCAAACATGTCCAAATTGGAACCAACCATGGACCAGTTCAGGTCGACCAAGCTGTTTTTTCATACACCATGGCAGATAGAACTCAAATTAACGAACAGATACGCACAAGAAGCTAGAATTTGGGTTATTGCCAGCAGCTCTCCAACTGTCCGATGTCAACAACGGACCCTTGGAGTGTGTCGTTCATCTGCTTGGTGTCCATTAACATGATAAGAGTGTTTAGAAACCCATACCAGCAGGTTGAACTCGACATTTGGAAAGCAGGTCAGCGACTGATTCTCTGGCGTGAGAATTGGCATGTAAAACTAAACTAAATAGCAAAATAATAAACAAAAATAATGTGTAGGAACAAGAAAATCTGGCTGGCCTGGATCGTTTGATTCCTTGACAGACTCTGACCTGGTTCCTGAAAGAACCAGGTAAGTCCACAAGCACTGAACCTATTCCTGATTCAACAACGAACCAGGCCGGTTTGGACATCCATCAGGCGACTCCATAAGAACTAGACCACTTCCCGATTCATCAATGAACCAATGAAGAAGGTCCGTTTAGACTGATTCCCAGCCCGAATTGGCAATCCCCATCCGGACTGCTAGTATTTAAACATGGACCCGGCCTGCATATGTAGAAATGCGGGCCTATTAATAGATCTGTTTTTGAGATGGATTTTAAGACTTAATTTTTAAGGACATGTAAACTCTAACATGAAATCATGAATATGCAAAAATAAACAAATTTTAAAAACTATAAATAATAATTCTAGTAAGGAAACATTTGGACCGTCAGTTTACATTGTTTTTAGATGGAACACCTACTTGCATCCATCTTTAAGAAGGATGCTTTACATTTTCTAAACCGCATATGTAGAAATGCGGTCCAGCCAGCATGAAACAATTTTCCTTTAAACATTGACATAAACTACTTGCATCACATGGATTGTATGCTATGAGACAATTTACTTTTGACACAGAAAGATGACAATCACTTATAGCCATCTGATGTTACATTTGATAGCTTGAAGGTGTATCATAAAGTTAGAAAATTTTCTTTTTAACTTTGAGCTTTTTATTGGAACAAATGCAGCCACCCAATTTAACATCCAATGGCAGAAGACTAATTGTGACTTGCTTGCATCAAATACAAACGGTCTAATTGTATACTTTTCCCATGTATATATGTGTGGGTGCCTTTTGCTTGACAGCAATTAAAACATATATATAGAGAGAGAGAGAGAGAAAGAGAGATTATTTTGGTATAGAAAGTAAAACAAAAGCAGAAAACAGTAAAGTAAAAAAACAAAGATACAATTAGACATGAGGGTCCTGGAATACTTTGGCATACACCCAATTACGTTTAGATTCACGAGGCATTTTCGAACGGTTGTGGCACCCGTACCTTTCTCATGAGCTCAGATTCCGTAGCGCCCTTTCTAGTAAAACTTCCAATAAAAAGGGATAAATATGATGAATAAATCATCTAAACTCAAGCGTATAGCTCGTCCACATTACACTCTCCAAGGAAAACTTTGATGCTTCGTGGTGATCCACAACTGCCTTCAGCTATCAGCGCTCTATCATTCGCTGCCATATGTGCAACAATCTTGTATATCATTTCAATCTGCTCCAAAGCACAAACGAATAAGTTCATCTTTAAACCACACGGAACATGTTGTGTGTGTGTGTGTGTGGGGGGGGGGGGGGGGGCGGGGGGGGGGGGGTGTTGTGAGAGAGATTTTGCATGCAGTAAAACTTACTTGTTCAGGCGCATGGCAACGCTGTGCAATCTCATCCAATGTCAAGGGCTCCACAGGTTCTTTACAGCTGAAGAGGAAGACATCATTATGATAAGAGCATTAAGAGCGAGGTTGATAATGCTAGTTTAAATGTTAGTAGTGGTCAGGGCTGGCTCCTATATAATACAGTAGCAGCCAATATATAGAAGTTTAAAACAGAAGAACAAACTAGTAATCATTTCTCAAAAATAAAAATTTAACCGGCATTATTTGGAAAATATCATATACAACAGATGTTATAATGGATATAACAGTGGTACCATAATTGTGGGAACCTTGGGGTTAAGGCCACGGTCTCACCTTAGGAACTCAATCCCGTGGTTCCTTTGAGGGATCTTAGAGGGAGCTGGGTTTAGAGAAATAGGGATCTCGCTCCCTATAAAATGGGATCTTGGTCTACATGTTTGTAGGATCCCTCGAAAGAGAGGAGATATACTATTAATGAATAAATGGTCTTCTCCTTTGTATTATAAATTTATTTCTTTAAAATATGTTAAACTATGATGCATATCAAATTGTGGTGTACTAGAATTATGGTATTAAAAGACCATATGTTAATATTATAGTAAGCCAATTTATGATATTATTAAACTGCGTTATTGTAGTAAATTGGAGTACTATAACTACAGCATTGATAATAAGCTAAGGTGCATCATAAGGAAAAGCTCTATCTTATACAATTAATTGATCTCATTTTAAGACCTTCCAAGTCAAAACCTCGATCCCACATGGGATCCCCCTCCCAGGTATCCTAGGATCTATAGCTCTTTAACATGTTGAATGTACGGACGCCGACCCTAACCCTAGGGAGCTTCCACCCTCTTGGGTTCAGCGTTTTTCAAACCGATCCTGATACCGCTCCCGAATCCAACTATGGGTTAATATGTCCAAGGAAACAATGCATATAAAAGGGCCGTTTTTCAGAAAAAGGTATACAACTGAGTTTACATTACCTGCTTTTCTCAAATTTCAAAAAGAAGATATTGGCACTCATCCCAACATGTAACAGCCGTATAGACCTCAAGATTGCTGATATTTGACCATATGGGGCAATTTTGACTCCATAGGGTACAACGTCGAGCATCACGTATAGATGATCGTTCAAAATCATGAATTGCAACTGCTTATTAGTTAGGATCCAATGAGAAACCAATTGCGGCAACAGTGGTTTTTCCCAGGTTTGATTTTTAGCTGGATGCAACTGGGGGATAGTTGTGACTCCATAGGGTACAGCGTCCAGCATCACGTATAGATGATCGATCAAAGTCATGAATTGCAACTGCTTATTAGTTAGGATCCAATGAGAAACCAATTGCAGCAACAATGGTTCTTCCCAGGTTTGGTTTTTAGCTGGATGCAACTTGGGGATTGTTGCCTGTTTTTTCACACTAACAAAGAAAAACAAATACGAGACATTTTTTCCATTTTTTGGATACAAGATTATTAAGTTCTTTTGCTAAAATATTCAGGTATCATTAGTTTCAAGTATGCTACTTTTGTGCATATTTAAGCCAATTTTTTAGTAATGGTGCATTACAATATGTTATCCTTCAGAAAAGAAAACCAAAACAGGTGATTGACCACAATCTCAACATCTGAAAATTCTCATGCTAAAAGATACTAATATATATGCAACTAAATATTTTGTAGCAATCTACTCAGACAATTTAATCCATATAAAAGTTACCTGGCCTCATTTAAAACAGACAAAATTCTCTTCTGAAGACCTAATACTTCCCCAGCTGCCTTTTTGCCGGCTTCAACCCCTGAAATACAAGGAGATCGAAAATGAAAACAAAAAAAAAAATCAGACACTACTGAAGTTACAATAAAATTATGAAACTGACAATTGCTAAGAGTATTAGACACAGCGAGCACGAGCACACACAGAGATGTAGCATATATACCAGGCTGGTGGTATGCATTAATGTTGATCAGGTTAGCATAGATTCCAACTGCTCGCTCGTAGAGTGCTATTAGTGCTCCCACTGATCTGGGTGTCACTTCTTGCACTGTGACTGAGATAGACTCCCGGTTGTTTGCATAAAGAGCCGATCTAGTACCCTGCATGACTCAAGGCATTAAATCAAGCAATTAACAAAGTATAATTTCAACAATAAAGTTATCAGTTTCAGTTCCTATCTTTTTTGTGGACATACCCAGTTGTAATTTGCATAGCGCAATGATTCAAAAATTGCAGAGCTGACTCGGAATCACCCAAGTCGGTTCAGGACTAGCCCGAATCCCCCAGAATTGGGTGTACCGCTCTTTTTCTTTATTATTTTTGCTTTATAAAACCGAAAATAAAAAATTTGATTTCTCTCTTGTTTCTTCACAAAATACTCTCAAAATGTCACAAATCGATCATCTTTTAGTGATCTACAATAGCCGTCAATGTTCAAGAAGGCAGAGGCAGCCGCCTAGGCAGTGTGGGGTCTGGGCTGCCTAGGCACTAAGGCGGGTGCCCAGACCCAAAGGCAGCTTGTGTTTTTTTTGTTTTTTTATTGCTTTTTTTTTTTTTTTTTTTTTCTTAAAAAAAAAATTTGGATCCCCCACACTTTCCCCCATTTTATTTTATATAATATATTGTTAAGATGCCAGAAGCACAGATCAAATAAACATTCACGACTTTAGATTGTAAATGAATAATGGTTTATGAATCATACAAGTAAATTCATGGTATAAAACTAAAAAAAAGAAGTAAAAAACAATATTCATTTGGTTTGGAGGCAATGGACATTTTTATTAAATTGTTTTCCCAAAGACACAAACCACATATCCAAATAGGAAAATAATAATCCAAATACACAATAACATATTAAATATATATCACAAAGTATACAAAAAAAATACAAATAGCAAATAATAACATCATTAGACATTAAGGGGAAAAAAAAATACAAAACCTAATGACAACTATTGAAATGTACCAACCTTCTTGAAATGCACTTGATTTCGGGTCAAACCGAAATGTTTGGGATCCCAAATCTCCTCCTTTTACAGCCCTTCTAAGCCTCCAAAAGATTGGGGATGAATATCCTTTAATATCGTGAACATTCGAGGATTTTAAATAAAATTTCAATCTCTCAAAAAAACTTCAAATATAGTTTTCTTCAAGTTGTTTCTTACTCTAAAGTTCACTAAAATTGTTTTGGGGGGCAAGAATGGCTCCCAAACCTTTATACCCCCTTTTAAGGGGGTAAAATTACATTTTTTGCCCTCTCCTGAATTTTTTTTTCTGCCAAGTTCGAGACGGCGCCTTGGCCACCTAGGCGGGCGCCTAACTTATTCCGTCTAATAGTGTCCACCTAGAACACGCCTGGGTGTTTTTCCAAAAAGTCCACCTAGGCAGCCAGGCGGTCGACTTTTCGTTCATTGATAGCCCTAAAACAATTTTAGGATCAATCAAAACATATTTTCATTAGCATTGAGAGATAAAAAACTTGCCATTTTTGAGCTCAAAATCCAAGATCTGCCATTTCTTTGATTCCCCAATTTTCTTAACCAAAAATTCATGAAAGTTGGGTAAACAAATCCACAATGGGGCTCTCTAAAAAATATGCAATACAATTTCTACGATAAAAAACCTTGCTTGAAGAGATCTAAAGTCAAAAGTGGCAGGTTTATTTTTACTAACAGAACCCTCGGATTTCAGAAAGGATCATATATTTGCTTTTTTTCCCCAGATTTTGTTAGGCTTTTTTTGCTGTAGACAGTCTTATATTAAATCTAAAATAGGTATTGCAGAATTTGAATGATATTTTAGTAGATTGAAATTTTTTCCTGCAGAAAAGCTTGGCTTTTGGTTTTTTTAGAAAAAAAGGTTTTATTTTTTTGGTTGTTCTCGGGCGGATTTGAAATCTGCCAGTTATGGGCTGGATTTGTCTTGAAATCCAATCCAAAAAATGGCAGATATGCTTTCAGATCCAAAAGAAAGCCTTTTTTATTTTTTTTTAAGAAAAACTTGTTTTTCTTTAGCAGATTTGAAATCCTTCATTT
This sequence comes from Amborella trichopoda, assembly GCF_054954075.1. Taxonomy (NCBI): domain Eukaryota; kingdom Viridiplantae; phylum Streptophyta; class Magnoliopsida; order Amborellales; family Amborellaceae; genus Amborella; species Amborella trichopoda. The sequence goes on along the minus strand of NC_142339.1, from coordinate 48,584,903 downwards.
TTGGGCTGGATTTCTATTCAAATCCAGCCCAAAAGTGGCAGATTTTGAGTTTTTTTTTTATTCTTGATATTCTTTCTTTTTACTTGTTATCATTTTTTAATTTATTATATTTCTTTTTTGTCAATTTTTTCTTCCAACAGCACCTACTTGCTGAGTCAGCTTGGACCGGTGTTTCACGGGTTCGACCCACTGATCTGCTTTTTAAAACATTGGTATGGCATATACCCTTCCAATATAGGGCTGGTGTAAAAGGCCTTTTTTTTTTGGTAGTGTGTAAAAGTTCCATTAGGAAAAAGGATAATCATAGAGGTGTTCCTCATTCCCTTGCCACATTTCATTTGCTGAGGCATGCTCATTGAAAGAGACAGATGAAAATATTACATTCTAATTTTTATGAATCTGCAATGTTCACTTATAGTGCCCATATGTGATGCTACAAGTACCATATAATCAACATGAAACCAGAAATCCGGTCAGGTAATCCTTGCCATAACAGTGCACATGTACTGTTTCCAGCAGATACTTCAAGAGAACTTGATTATCGAAGTTTTATGGAGCTACAAACATGTCAGAGAAAGAACAGAAAGGCCCATAGGCGCATGGTCACACAGAACAATGCATCCAGAGGAGACATACAATAGGTGAATAAATTTAATCTTGGGTGATGTTAGTTATTTCTAATCAATAAGTGTCGATTTCGGGTTTAAATGTACATCAAGAACAGAAGTAATGGTAATACAGTAACACAATAAGTAAATAAATATATAAATGATATGAAATCACTCACCTGAAGCATACCGAAAAGATAATCACCGCAGGTAACACCTGGTTCAAGTTCCCAATCATGACCAGGTGGCCTATCACGTAAAACCTCAATGAAGGTCACGAAAAAGTTGTGCACTCCATCCCTCAGTTGTTGAATGTAGCTGGAAGCAGGGTGCAGCAAATATTAGAAAAACTAACCATTTTTACCAGTGACAATAAAAAAAATCCTTATGAGAAAGACCTACGCATGTTGATCAGTGCTCCCTTTGTTTCCATATACAGTTAAGCCTTGGTTAACCTGTCACAGGAAGGAAGGTAGATTAGAGATGGTCAAAACAAAACCCACAATCATAATAACTGCACGGTGACATGATCAGACCAGCCTGATTTTGAATTTGATCCTGCAAGGTAAGTTGTCCTGCATGGCTTGGTAAATGTAAAATATATCTCAAAGATGTAGACCTTTTGAAGGCCACATCAAATTAACACCAAATTATATATACAGGAAAAAGATTATGATGTTTAGTCTGACCACCAAGTTAGGTCATCTAGCCCTCAAAAAACATGAGAGAATTTTTTTTAGTTCGAAATTTTGCAGATATCCTTTAACTCACCTTGCGAATAATTCAAAAAAAAAAAAAGTTGAGCTTTTCCAACCTAGATTTATCATATTTGCTCAAATGGACAGGTTCAGAGAGCGCCTTTGAGGTGGAATTGATTTAGAGCATTTTTTGAGCTCCAAAGTCTAAATCATAGTTTTTTTATCTGTTTTTGGAATTGATTTTAGGGTTGGCAACAAATAATTTGAAATTTTTCAGGAAAAAAAAATCCCCCTAACAAGGCCCAACCATGACTTGAAGGTGGTCGGGCTGACCACCTAAAACACACCCATATGTGTGTATGTGGAGGAGAGAAAGGAGTATCCTCTTAACCTGCTCAACATTCATAGGGCAGTTATTATCCTTACCTTATATTTTTTTTTGGGGAAAAGTTGACAATTATATTGATTAGAGAAAATAAGAGTACAAAATTGGACCGCCTGGAGAAAACAGGGGTTATGTACAACAAAAAAAGGCTACCCTCTATCAGGGAGCTCTATACAAAAATACCCCTGGAGGACAGGAGCCCCAGGATGGGGATTTGACTGAGTTCGCAAAAAATGCTTAGTCGATAACATTTGAAGCACCAGCCTTGGCGAGAGAGTCTGCTTCTGAGTTACTCTAGAGATATATGTGTTTCCAAGTAATCGTGAGTCCTCTACTCACGTGAGAAATTTCATCAAAAATGTGGATCAGAGGCCAGGGACAATTGGCCAAACCAGAAGCCATGATATGACATTGTTGGAGTCACCTTCAACTATCAGTGATTGGCTCCAGGACCTATCGAACAATTTGAGACGCTCGAGTAAGGCTGGGGCTTCCGCGGTTTGAGAGTATGAATGGCCTATGTACTTTGAGAAGGAAGCCAAAGTCGACCCTTCGTGGTCCCTAAAGAGGCCTCTGATGCTTGCAGGACCTGGGTTGCCTAGGGAGTAACCGTCGAAATTGAGTTCTACATAGCCTGGTTCAGGTGGTCTCCACAAAAAGGCTCGAGGAAATGATCTGTTTGGTCATAAAGAGTAGGTCATGCCAATGGAGGTGGAATGCCGAAGGGGCAAAAGCGTTTGAAACACTTGTGTAGCAGCTCAGAAGATTACCGTGGATTTAATCCGATCGAACGGAGCGGCAGTGGTGGAATACTGTCCACGGAATATTCGATTATTGCATTCTTTTCAGATCTCCCAGAGGAGGGCTACCGTGGAGGCCTTCCAGAATAGAATGCCTGAAGAAGGTCAGGGATAGGGGTGGAAGGAGGAGAAGAGGAGGGGAATGGTTTTGGGGGTCACCCATTGCCATTGAAAGAGTTGGATTAAGGCACCCCAGAGGTAGTGAGCTATAGGGCAATGGATGAAAAGATGGGGGTTTGTTTCTTCGCTTCTAGGCACATTGCGCAGCAATTGGGTAAAGTCATGCCTCGCTTCTACAATTCATCGACCGTTAAAGCTCTCTGGGAAAGTGCAATCCAGTTAAAGACTTGGATTTTTGAGGGAGCAAAGGAAGACCACGCTTTAGCCACTATGGAAGGAGAAGCATGGGGAAAAGTGGGTGGTTTGATGAGTTTTTGGTAGTAGGAGGCGATTGTGAATGTCCCCGAAGGGGCAGGGCACCAGATTATCTTGTCTTCACTGGAGGTGGAAAGAAATATGGGGCTGAGAAGGGATGAAAGGTCTAGGAATTCCTGAAGTTCGAGGTCAGAGGGGGATGTTCTAAGGTTGGGGCTCCAAGTTCTGACAGTCTTTAATGAGAAGAGTTCTTCAACAGTAGCTTGGCGGTTGAGGGCTAGAGGAATAAGGCAGGAAAGAGGTCTTTCAAAGGGTTTTGGTTTAGCCAGTGGTCGAGCCAAAATCCGATTCTTGATCCCCTCCTCGGTTGGAATCTGATGTTACCTTTGAAGAGTTTGAGGACGCTGAGAAGGGATTTCCAAATGCCAGAGGCTCTACAATTAGCCCGGTAATCCGGTAGCCAAGAAGATTGGTCGAGGTGATATTTGTAAGTAATGACTTGCTTCCACATACGTCCCTCTTGAGTGGCGAAGCGCCACCACCACTTTCCCAGTAGAGCTAAGTTTTTTTGAAACTACAGATCCCAAGGCCCCCTTATTGGAGAGGTAGGTTAATTTTTTCCCAAGAAGTCAAGTGAAATCTATGCCTATTGTCGTCCCTAGCCTACAAAAAATTGCACATAAGTTGTTTGAGGCAAGAGCTAACAAACACCGGCATTTGGAAGAGTGACATTTGATAGATGGGCATGTTGGAGAGGGTAGCCTTGAGTAGGGTAACTCTGCCTGCTGGGGACAAAAAACAGCCTTTCCAAGTGGCCAATTTTCTGTCAAACTTGTCTATAATATGGGCCCAAAGGCTCTATTTAGGCTTACCGAGGCACAAGGGAAACCTAGGTAGGTTGAGGGTAGGCATTCAGGTTGGCATCCCCATCTTTCAGTGAACTGCTGGATGGTTAGTGGGTTGAGAGCCACCCAAATCATCTTGAATTTATGCATATTTACTTTGAATCCAGTGGCCCACTCAAAGCATTTGAGAATGAGGAGAAGGGAGTCTACCTCCTGGGAAGAGGCTTTGCAGAAGACCAAAATGTCATCTGTGTACTGAAGGTGGGTAATAGTAGGTCTGTGGGCTCCTATGGAAAAGCCATGAAGCATGCCTGAATGGAAGCATGAACTGATAGAATGGCTGAACACTTCAGCCACTATCGCAAAAAAGAAGGGGAGAGAGGATCCCCCTAGTGGAGGCCTCTCGAGGCTGGGAAGAATCCCTTGGGAGACCTGTTGATCAAGGCTGAAAGGTGTAGTGTTGAAATGAACCCACGGATCCACTTCCTCCACTGGTTGCCAAAACCCATACGAACTAAGGTATCATCAAGGAGTGCCCCATCTACGTGATTGTAGGCCTTCTCCCAGTCAAGTATAACAACTAGTCCAGGCAATTTCGACAGATGCCTTGAGTGAATACTTTCATGGGCTATGAAGGCATTGTCCAAAATATGGTGGTCTTTTACAAAAGACCCTTGCTGCCGGGAAATGACCAAGCCTAAAACCTCACGAAAGCGAGAGGCAAGCACCTTTGAGAGCATCTTGTATGAGCTATTGATTAAACTGATAGGGTGGAAATCCTTCAATTCTTCGGGGATCAATACTATGAATATTGCATTGAGAGCTTTATGAAGAATAGCCCTCTTGAAGAATTCTCTTAAGAAGGCCAGAAGTTACTCTCGAATGGAGGTCCAGAAATGATTGAAGAAGGCTATTGGGAAGTCGTCGGGACCGGGAGAATAGTCTTGGCCCAAATCATAGGTGGCCTTAAGGATCTCTTCTTCCTGAAATGGGTGTTCGAGCCAAGCTGACTTCTCTAGGGTCAGGGAGAGAAGGAGATGTCACCCGTGGTGGGTTTAGGCCCTGAGGGGGCAGTGAACAATTGTTTGAAGAAATTAAGGATGACCTCATCCACCTCAGCAGGTTGGTCCAAGATTACATTGTCAACCTTGATCTGTGAGATGGAATTGGTGCACTTCCTACAATTTGCAATCTTGTGAAAGAACGAAGTATTGAGATCCCCTAGCTTTAGCCACTTGCCCCGAGATCGTTGGTACCAAAAAGTTTCCTCCTGTTTGAGGGTGGTTTGGTAATCTAATTTCACCTGGACTCTTTGTTGTCTCTCTTTGCCAGTAAGGGTTCATTGTTCTTCAAGTTCATCCCCACTCCTGGATGACCCGTATATAGAAGCTTTGCGAGATTGGAAGTTGCCTGGGAGCTGTTTGCTCTAATCTTTCATGGTGTGTTTGTGCAGTTGGATCTTGCACTAGAGGCGAAATCCAGCCCTGCCTGAGATGAGAGGAGCAAAGGAATTCCACCAAAGGGGTAAAAGGTGAAGGAACTTAGGTCCTTCTAACCAGGCCAGTTCAAACCAAAATGGTTTGGGCCCCTAAGAACAGGTTGTGTGTTGAGAATGAGAGGGCAATGATCTGAGGTGGGTTTGGGGAGGGCCTTAGCATGGGATCCTGGGAAGGAGGCATCCCATTCAGCAAGGAAGACAAATCGATCTAGTTTTGAGAGAGAGGGGAGGAAGAATGATTGGGCCATGTAAACCTTGCTCCTTTGAGGGGGATGTCAATGAGGTTGAGGCTAGAGAAGAACTCTGAAAACTGGATCATTGCCGAGGTCATTCTGGAGAGAGCGTTGCATTCAAACGACCATCTCATAGTGTTGAAATCTGCACCCAAGCACCTGATTTAATTCTTCCCAAAAATGATTCCTGAGACTGTCGGAATTGGGGCCATAAACTGCCGTAAATTTGCACGGGAGTCCATCAGAATTCCTCGACAGTGCTATAGTCACCGAGAATGTGGCGACGTAAGATGCCGTAAGGGACAGCCATGAGGGGCTCCAATGACCCAAATACCTCCCAAGGCTCCCACAGCCAGGAAGGCTTCCCATTGGCAGGGTTGACGACCCCAAAGCCGCCTGACTTGTTGGAGAGTACGATAAGGTTTCTTTGTTTCAGTGAGGGCTAAGATTGAGGGGATGGCAGACAGAATAGTCTCTAACAGCACCACGTTTCATGGGGCTGCTCAAAGTCTCAGACCCCTTAAGTTTTAGGAAAGGATAATCATTGTTGGGGGTGGGGCTCAGGTCTGGAAGAGCATCTAGTAGAGGGACAGACCGGAAGTGTCGGGGCCTCGAGAAGGGCCAATGAAGGAGAGTGGAAGGAGCACTGTCGTAGTTGATGCTGCAAGCCCGATTGGAAAGCTCCCTGCTACCTCGACCCTTACTCTTGGTCCCCGGTTGAACTTCTGTTTTGAGGAATGCTTGAAGTGCTTCCATTGGCCCATCAAAGTGAAGACACACTACTCCAAGTATTTGAGAGACATTCCCTTTCGCTAGATCCATATTTGTGACAAAGGTGGAGTCCACCAACTTGAGGGAAGAGGAAAGCGATTCCAAGAATTAGAGGAGAAAGGAAGGGAGCAGGGGCGAAGGCTTGACTGAGGAGGGAGGAGGGAAAGTGGGGAGGGTAGGGGTGTGGAGCAGGGGGCCAAGCAAGAAAAGGGGGAATGGGTGAGTGAGAAGGAAAAGGGGGCAGAGGAAAAAATCCCCATGGTGAGGCAGAGGATAGGAGGGGAAAGAAAGATAATAAAGAATGGGGGGGGGGGGGTTGAACGGGGGCCAAATGGGCTGAAGGAAGAGAAGAGAGAGGGCCAGCAACCGATGCCAAGAGAGGCACATTGCCCCTTAAGAGTGGGGTTACAGACAAGGGAGAAGGGGAAATGGAGGTAGACACAGGGTAGGTGACCAATGAGGGGAGGTCAAGGGCTAAAGGGTTGGCAAGGGGTGTGGGGTCGATGCAAGCAGAAGGTGATGAAGGGGGGGGCCTAAATGAGGGGCCGCACTAGCCACCAAAGGCAAAAGAGAGGGAGAAGGATCTGAGGAGGAGTCCTCCAGGGAGGGCTGGCTGAGATGGTCCTATGTTGAGCAGAGGGAAGTGAATGCTGGGGAGCTGAAGAGAAGAGGGGGGAACCTCCGAAGCGGAAGAGGAATGCAACGATGGACCAGGAGGGAGGGGCCAATCGGAGAATGGAGGGTTAGAGATAGAGGGAAGAAAGGGAAGAGTAGGAGGCATGAGTCTGGGGGAAATAGGGAAGGGGACAGGTGTATTCGCCAGGAAGAGGGGAAGATCCAGACCACCATGTGGCGTGGGGTCAGGCAACGAGGAGGGTGTAGCCTCGGATGACCTGCCGGTGGGGGGAGCAGGGGAGAGAGAAAGGGGGGACAAACTGAGAAGGCGACGAGGGGTGGGGTACATAGCAAGAGGGAGGAAGCGATGTCAAGTGGGTTGTAAGATGAAAAGCAGGGAGGAGAGAGAAAAAATTGGGTAGGGGAGAGAGGAAGACAGCTGAGGGTCAGAGGGGAAGAGGACAGGTGTCGCCTTCTACTGGGAGAGCTTGTGCGAGTACGGACGTGGCGATGAACAGGGTAGGTGAGGAAGGGAGTGGACAGCTGGCAGTCAGCAGGGTAGGTGGGAGGGCCGAAGAAGGAGCTTCGATCTCAGACGAAGAATGAAGTGAAATGGGAGCCCTACAATGCGGTGGTGGACGGCCGTGGGCTTACGCCTGCGGATTACCTTGGTCCACTCGCTGTGCCCTGGAGGGGGTTGGCAACCAAGCTCCAGAGGTCGAACATGGCGAGAGGAAGGAGGAGAGGCTGGTTGCCAAGCCAAAAGAATCCGGTAATATAGACCTTCCAACTCAAGCCACAGTGAATAAGGGATGGATTGAGGATCAAGAACCTCAATCAGCAGTTGAATGGAGCCCATAGGAAGGTGTTCGATGGATTTCCAGTGGATGGAGCTGAAGAAACCGCACGCATAGGCAATGAATTTAAATGGGTCAGAGTCCACGCATGGAGAGAAATGTCGAAGACCCTCAACTACACTCTCTGGATTCCGAAGGCCCCAAGTTCTTGGGACCAAGGGGAAAGAATAGGGAGGCCCCTCTGAAACTAGCATAGGAAGAATTCACCCCCCGGGATGCGTTCTCGGATGAGGGGAAGGTGAAGAGAACTCTACCGTTAGTGAGTTTCCTGCAACACAGGTTGGCCCCAGAGACTCTTGCCCCACTTTTCGATACCTTAGATGTCATCTCGTCGAGGTTGGAAGGAGCCTACCAAGGACGAAGTGAGCTTCGCTTTCAGGGCAGGGTTGTGTCGACCTGAGATAAATGAAGGGGGCCGAGAAGGGTAAACAGAGAGAGAGAGGAAAGAGTGGGAGAAGGGGAAGGTGAAATGGAAAAAGATAGAGAGTGAGAATGAGGGACGGATGCAACAGGGGGCGTAGGGTTAGGCAGAGACCGCAAGGGAACAGGAGGAACGGAGGAGGCTGCTGGACAAGGGTGGTGGGGATGATGGGAGACAGAGGGAGACTTGAGCAGTTGGGTGTAGTTAGCGTAGAGAGGAGGCCAGGAGGAGCTAGAGGGGGCACGGGCACCCTGAGACAGAGCCATCTCATTCTTACTTTATATTACAACAAGTAAGCAACAAAATAAATATTCTTGTTATAAAATGGCATTTTATTAGTTGTTAGAAAGCAATAAGTACTCTATTTGGATGATGTGATGCTCCACATGGATGATGTAACATCCCATTTGGGTAAAGTCATTCCTCAGCATAGTCAATAAATGTTTTTGTTTCTACCCAAAGTTTCTATTTAGCACTTGACCAGTTCCATAAAATACCTCTAGACAAAAAGTGTCGACATTGTGGATAAGGGTGTAAGTGTTCAAAAAAATTGAGTTGGTTAAGAAATAAGCCAGAAGAGGGAGTAGCCTAAAAAAACCATATATATATATATATATATAACTGCATTCAAAACCATAAGGATGGAAATCGATATATTGGTTAATATCACTGAGCACGATAGCCACGCAGTCATTCGCAACATGACAGTTCTTATTGTGAAGTTGAGAAAGCATGTTAAAGTATTGTGAAGTTGGACTAAAATCATAAACAACAATCGTATCACCATCTAAGATACACGTCAGTAGACAGATGCTATGCTTAATGGTCATGGTCACAATTATGATTAATTATAAGAGTTAGTAAGGATAAGTGGATCTTCCAAATCAATGACAACCAAAGAAAGAGGAAAGACGGGTAGTGAAGATTGAGTGGAAATGGGGACTCTTTCATGCCTATGCTGAGATTCTGTCGATAAACTTCTTAAAGTTTGCAACCATTAGGGAATGAGAAAATAACTCATCAATGTCACTCAAAAAAACTAGATATGAAGATTTGCATCCAAAACAAAGTAGAACTTTAAGAAAAATGTGCACACAGTTACACACCCGATTACCATCCAGATCATATTCCTTTCCAAGAGACTCCATCACCAACTGCTGCAAATACCTGCTAAAAAGTAGAAGGCTATCTTTGTAGGGAAGTACAACCATATCCTACAAAAAGGACAATGAGACGATTCAGAATTCATGTCATGTTATCCTATTTTGATCAGAGAAGCAAACAATAATAATAGTAAGCCATCATAAGCATCAATTCTAGTAGAAGAACAAGGATATATCCAAAGGGAAACCAAACCTTGGATCCCACACCATCAGAAGCCCAGTACCAGCATAAAGCCAGTAAGGCAGCAGGATTATTTTTCACCTGAACACAAGAATGACAAGATATGTAGAGTAAGCACAGCAAATTTAAGCAATGCAACTAAATCGATTAGACAAACTATATAAGGTGATATTGTCACTAACATAGAGAATAAAGCCACTAACATAGAAAATAAAGTAAAAGGAAAAATTAATAACAATCTGGCAATGCTATTTTACCACAGGAGTTCGAGTCGCCTCATCCATCAGGGCTGCACCAGCAAGCAGTTCTCTGATGTCAATTCCCTAAAAAATAATACGTTAATAAATTAGTATGGATGTCTGGGAGGAATATAATGGGAGCTCATATTAAGCTACCACATTAGCATACCTGGAGTGCTGCTGCAAGTAAACCAACTGCAGACATTTCGGAGGTTCTGCCTCCAACCCAGTCGAACATTGGAAACCTAGCAAGCCATCCTTCAATTCTTGCTGTATTATCCAATAAAGAATTTTCTTGTGTAATAGCTACACCCTGAACAAGAAGTCCAACTTAAAAGAATCCACTACTTAGAATATATCACAACATAAAGCATCTTAAATAGAAGTCGGAACTTCCAAAAAAATAAGCTAAAGGAGCCCAAAGGTTCATTATCATACATTGGCTTAGATAAGGGAATTAGTATATATTTTTTTACCAAATAGATGTGCCTAATTATGGATGGACTAAACTTGGCAAAACTTCTCAGGCCCCAGAAACTCAAATATCATGGCAGATAATATTGCTATGACAACTTAGGTTCTCAGTAATTTCTCAGTGGGGTAACTTTATGTGAAGTTCTCATTGTTCCCGTTTTCGGTCAATTCTCCAAAATTTAAATGAATAAAAAAGGTACTAGAAAAGGAGAGAATGAAAAAAGATAGAGCTTAAAATTACTTCTTCAAGTAATGCTCCATAAACTTACGTTTTTCTTGTATATTATGTACAAATTTATAATGCATATTTTCTGTAAACCTATATTTACAGCAAAGCATAAATTCCAATCTTTGATAAAGATGTAAGGAATTTCTGAACAAGATAAATCTCTCCAGATATTACTGTAGTTCCTTTCTCTTAGTTTGGGACTTGGCACCTGGCTTGATTAGCTGTGGTGTTGGCAATTGCAATGCCATCCCTGGTTCACATACCTCTGCAGACCTACCCAAAAAGAAAAAGTTGTTATTTTTTTGGATCAACCAACAAATATTAAACTTGAGAAAGGTTACAAATAGGCTAAGCGAAAGCTTTGGAGATGCCAAGGTAGCATATCGATGACATGCAAATTTCATGGAATCGTTTTGCTCAACATCTCCATTAGCTTGTGCATCTGTGGCGCTATCAGCATCCCTCAAAGCATGGTGGACTGCTACTAGGTGAGGATACACCTCAATCCTCAAGCTTGTCAAAGATCATCACCTAATGACAAGGAGGGGAGCATCCCCTCTAGTCAACCTAATAACATTAAAGCTACCATCCTCCACAATGGGCACAAGTTTGGGAACCACAATTGGAACCCTTGCTTCAATAAGTGCTTTATCACACCATTCTAACCTCCATAAGAAGGAGAGTAGAGTTTATCACATATCTCAAATGTCCTGCAATCCCACCTTGACCAGGTTTTCCCTTGGAGCTCCCATCAGAGTTAACCGATGTCCAAAAGGTCACCATCTATCTATGTCCTTGTTGGAAGATTTCTAACAGCAAAATGAAGGAGTGCATTGTGATTTCATAATTACATCTAAATTCATCCTTATGGTGAGTTGTAGAGAAAATACTTTTCTCTTGTGATGAGAACAAGGAAGAGATTGGTACCAAATTTACTGCCCATTGCAATTATAAACTAAGTCCAGTTACCACTATGAATAGAAAGCATGGGCTAATTTTCATTAACTATGAAACTGCATTTGCATGGAGTAAATAATTGGAATTTCCAAAAGTCTGTATGAAATGGTTCATTAAACTCTTATCAAGAAACCATATCAACTCATTATATCGAATCAAAGGAGAGATACACAAAAGCAAAGGATCGAGGCTAAAAGAATGTTATGAAATTCTATGGCCCAGCTTAACAACCTGGAAACTAAAAGTAACCTTCCAGGAACCATCAGGGTACTAAGACCACTGTAGTTGTCATTTGACTGTTGACTCATGCAGCTGACCAATATTACAACCTAGATACCATGTACATAGCAAATTGTAACCAATCACTTCGGTCAACATGAACCAAGAACTGCAGCATGTCAATAAGTGCCACAGTTCACAAACTTTGCATTTGAAACAAACAAGAAGCACACAGCATTGGAGTAATTCATTAAATGTTGCATTGATCAAATGCAGAACTGCTTAATGTGTCAATTTCACAAATGCAATGTCTGTGATTCCAACTTCATGTAAATTGTCCAAAATGTCAAACTAGTACAAGAACAAAGAGTGGTCTCTTAAATTTGTTTCAGGTGAAGTTTCATTGTTTAGATTTAATATTAATGATTTATTAAGAACATGTGTCAAAGGCAGGAATAAGATGTTCTTCAAGAAACAATATTTTACTAGCAATATCAGACAACAATGAAGACCCATGGCAGATTCCAAATCCAGCATTCATGTTAATCAATGGATATTACTAGAGGAAAACATATACCATGAAAACTCTATGATAGCTAAATTGCGAGCCAATAAGTAACTGCATTGCATAGCTGTAAGCACATTACTGAGAGCAATATCCTGAAATTTTGATATGGGAACAACTAGGGATTGCTTTATAAAGAACTATTAACCAACATCAGCACACCAAAGGCTGCTGCTCGGACACACAAACTTCAAGAACTGTAAACATAGATGATGGGAAAAGAAATTCCAAATATGAGTAGTAATGCTCGACAGCGAGTCATGCAAGACAGCATGGGAAGAAAAGGTTTCCCAATAGGATGACAGAAACAGTACAGCATATTAGGGAGTCGTCAAAAGAATGAGTGAGATCATAATAGAAAGGAAGTTAAGGCCTCGGTAACAATTTCATATCCAACCTACATTCAGCTAGACTAAAACAAACTTAAGATTCCATGTGTGTGCAGGTAAAATAAGAAGAATGGCAAAGCAGCTGATGTTACGAAGGAAACAAAAAGCAGAAATGGAAAACCTAAAATCAGAACCTGTTTCGAGAAGTCCAGGCCAGCTTCGCGAAAGGCCTTCTGCACTTCCAACAACCCATTCCTAGTTTCTGGAGTGCCTCCACTCTGACCAGATGGAAGTCTAGATAAGTCAGGACCATTCATGAGCAATACATTCAAGTGTTCATAAATTTGTAGACCTTTAAAATCAGGTACAAATTAAAAGAAGAAAAAACAATTCAAACCTTTGAAATCACAACAACAAGGGTAGAAGCCAGCTCAGGTCCAAGCTGTGCAATCTGATGATCAATTCCAGCTGGATCTGTATTGTCAATAAATCTTATCTGCCATGTGTTACAAGTTATAGACATAGTCAGCCAAGCAAGGACATCAGGTAAGACACATGACCAGCTTCTAGAGTTTAAGAAAACGTTAAGCAAGAAGTCAAGAAGCTTGGGAACACACAAGATAGATGATATATGCAGGTTTACAGTTTCTAGCTAAGAGGTTAGTAAAAATTAAGCACACAGTATCCCAAACCCCAAAATACACGTAATGACTCACAACAAAAGAATCAGGCTAAAAGCCAAGTCTTTCCCTCCAAATAATTGGCTGCTAAGTCCGTCAAACTGGAAAAAGCTCTGATGATGATGATCATGATCGGTTCTTGAGTGCGAAGATATTTTATTCAACACCAAGCTCAGGATCTGCACTAGGCAAAAACTTTCTCCTGGATAATCTGTACTAGGACAAAACTTTGCCCCGCATAAGCCTACAGTTCTCCAAATTGGGGTACAATATGTATGGTTTACGTCCCTTTGGTAACGCCTTTGATGCCGTTATCAAGAACAGGTAAATTGGGCCCTTTTGGACCAGATGCAATCCATATGAAGTCATATATACAGAACTACAATAATATCCACTCTTGAAGAGGATATAATGAATGCTCCTCCATACAACACTAACAATTGATAGAACCCTCGTGATAAATTCTACAGAAACAAACTTAACAATCTCCTATCCAAAAGTCATCTGTGTATCCCCCAGACCCTGACTTGCAGATGTCCTACTCATACCTCCCTTTTATCCCTTCAAGGATCTTCCCAAACCTCCCAAACCTCATCCCTTTCATTTTGAGGACTGTAGAGCCTCCTTAGTCCCAAAATCTTCCCTCCCTCCCGCAGCATGAGAGCTTGGAAAGGACTATTAAAGCTTTACCAATCTGCCTCCCTATTAGTGGTATCCTATGCAACATATCTGGCGATCACATTTTGGAGTGTCCGACACCGGCACCATACATGATACATGTTGACACTTCAGAAACTCCAGCTGATATTTCTGCCAAGATGGCCAGGCTTGTCTCATATTTTTTACATGTGAAACAGATAGGCTCTGCATGTTAACCATAGATACACAAGTCCATGTTCCAGCTAATTATGCCCATGATTTAAACATGTTATCAGGAATGTAGGTATCTAGGAAATCTCATAAATGTGGCTGTACCTTTTTTGTTTTCCTTTTTTTTTCTTGGCTACAAGTATCTGCAAGTCGGACACATGTATTTTTACTATTTAATTATTGCATACCCCAATAAATAAATACACATGTAGGTACATATGCTTACAGCCTAGCACTATACAAATGTGTCATGGTGGCCCACCAGTATTCAGATGACATCTCGAACATCCTGTCCATGTCACACAATGACACTCATGTCCATGTCCTCACAACATAGGCACCTAGGCGCTTTCCCAGCAGTTCTTTACTACTATGATTATCCTATTCCTGTCAAACAAATAGAAATAGGAAAATAGCTTCTCAGTGATCTTCACCACTTCTGATGGTTGAACGGCTCCTCTTTTCAATCCCCCAATGCCTCGCTGTCTCCTCAGTTGCCCTTTGTGACAAACAAACTTCAACAGCTCTTTTACAGTAACTACATGCTGGCCCCAAGCTGTTGTTTCTTCACGCATTATTGGATTCTTCTTGTCAAAATTTCACTGTTCAAACTTCAGAGTTCAGATCTGCCCTGTTCGACTCAACCATTTCATTCTAACCATGGGGAACTGTTGATAAATCATCTTCACCTCCTCATGCAAGGGTGCTTGCTTCACTTTCATCTGGGACCAGGATTGAGCTCTATTCTCTCCTATTTGACCCAAGTTCTCCTTAGACCATGTATTTGTCTCCAGCCCTATATCTAGCAGACCCTGATACTCTATCTTGCACTAGGAAGATAATAGCATCCAACTCCAACACATCAAGCTCTATGTCAAAAACTACCGTTAGCCTGGGAAAACCTAGCATGCTCCACACCAAGAATTTGTACCTGCTTTGAACTCCCCAAACAATTCCTGTATCAATCACAGGGAAACCTTGTTATAGGACTCTAAAGCTAGATCACACCAAAGCCTCTCCACCAATGGAAAACCTCCACCTGCCACTAACTCTTCCAAACAACTCCCATGATGCAATATTGACCACCACAACCTAGATGTTCATTCTAAAGACAAGTCAAGGTCGCTGGTGTCCCAGAAATCAAAAAGCAGATGTACCATGTTCATATGTGTGAGACTCGTCCCAGCACCACCTTCAACTTCTTCTTGATTCAATGCCTCACATAAGAGATGTCCAAGTGATGTGAATAAACCAAGCCTACTAGGCAAAGTTTGTGCATTGCCGAGGAACCCCTCATGGCCTTTTCGAAACACGTCTTTATGCATGGCTGAGGAGACTTGACAGTTAGCCAACTCTTCAGATATCTCCTTACGTGCGCATATATGGATGCCATTAACGTGGTTGGCGTCATGGCTTGCAATGGAGCATCAAGGATGTCTCTTAGTGCCTGAGATTTATTTCCCTCAAAATACGGTACCCATGTTCTTTTTTCCTTTTTTTTTTTCTTTTGTATAAATCCATGTCCTGCTAGTTGCACTACACACATTTAATACAAAAATTAGATATAAACGATAAAGTACAAGTCCAGGGGCATAAAGGAAATGACTCGATTAGGGAGTGTAATTCACTAGCACATGTCAAGCAAGAGGGGCCCAAACACATAGTCCAGCAGTATAAACTGCGATTAAGATGTTAAAGCGTAGCTCCAACGGCAGCTCTATGGGCCCTTATTTATCAAGAAAATAGCAGGCTAAATCCTAGTGGTCTACAAAGGACTTATGCCAGTAAGGCATGGACAGAGGATTGTTGACTTGGATGTGCATAATCTCCGAACAGAAGTTGGGGCCCCTCAAAGTTTATTTAGATGGATGAGAGAACAGACACTATTCCCAACAGAAGAATACTGAAACTATAACAAGAGTTTCTTTAGATCGGTAAACCAATTAACATATACTTCTGTCATGTACTACAGGATGTCAATGAGGTTGCCAGGTCTCTAAGAAAAGAAAACATCCTCAAATAAGCATTATTATCAGATTTCCATCCGCCACCCCAATAAGATTTTACATAACTAAACAAACGTCACTTATCCAATAATGAAATCTAGGACATATGTAATCTATAATAAAATAATCTATAGTGGTAACAATCATAAAAGAAGTAGAGACTTGAGAGTAAAGTATGAGATGAGGTCATCCAAATTGAAATGAAAGAAAGGAGAACCCGTAAAATCAACATCAATAACAGATTAAAAAAAGGAAGACTCAGCACAAAACCAACCAAAAGTAGATTAAGAATAAACCACAGTGTCTCGAAGAGAAGCATCCTCAATTATTATACATCATTTAGAGGAAGAACAATAATTTAATAAAATTAAAATCAGTTATAAAAACCTAAATAAAATTAAAAACAGTGTATTTAGCGCACCTTAAGAGGCGGATTATCTGGAGCCAATGCCTCTGCAACAAATTGTGGTCCTAGTGCTGATCCTCCAATTCCAACAGAGAGCACTTGGGTAAAGCGACCAGCTGGAGATGATGGGGGCTTTATCTGTTCTCCTTCAAAACAACAGACCAGAAATAGAATGACTACACTGCATAAGATAAGTAAAAATGAGACTATACAAGTAATTTGACAACTAAAGAACTTCAATTTGCTATCTTGGGCGATGAAGGAACTTCAATTATTTAATAATATCACACACATTTTAATATTTTGTGAGAAAAGATGATTTGGATGCAAATATGATCCATAGTTTGAATTTTGGGAAAGAGTTCACATTTATCAATAATTATGTGATGCTATCATCATCGTCGTCGTCGTTGTTGTCAAAGCCTTTTCCCAACTATTTGGGGTACATGAATCTTGATCTGCCATTCTGCTCAATTAAGGATCATACCGTCAGTGAGGCCAAGAACACCCCAAAATAAGCAGATATCACAGATTTCAGATTCATGAAAAGTTTTGGCTAAGTATTACGTTGGCTGCCTACATAACACAATTTTACCCGGGTTTGGGACAGGTTAAGGTCCTCAAACTTCTTAGACCAATTCTATGATGCCTATACATCTGCGATAGATATCTCCACATAAATTCGTAACCAAAACAAAATTCATGATAATCATTAACAAAATATGACACGAAGTCTATGGCTACATGAGTTTGTAAAAGCTAAATCAGGAGGAGGGGGGAATGTAGTAATTGATACATGTGAGAAACAGAGTTCAAAGACGTTTTCGAGAATGCCATTTTCAATCACACCACCAAGAAGAGGTGGAAGACAGATGATGTATCAGATCAGACTGCTCTGGAAGAAAGGTATGCCCAGCTAAACGAGCTTGAGCTGGAGTAAGGGAATCAACAAGTTGAATATCAGTCTCCAAGTACCACTCTTTGGCAATGTAATCAAACTTTTCTGCCGGAGTCATCATGGAATGATGATACAAGATAGGTCCAATTCGAGTGAAAGCAGCTCCCAATGAGCGATTATCTGGATATGTGGCTTCCACCAGAGTGACAAGGTAGGGAAGGATCAGCCCTTACTTTACGGAACAAGAAAAAGGGATGCAAATGTAATATATAGATGACTGGGGGACATCCTTCTAAACATCAAAATGAATAGAGGGAATCATTCCGTTGATGCAATCCTAAAATAGATAAAACCTAGGAAAAACAAAGAATTCAATAATGTTTCCGTCTTCTTTCCTCATGTACTTCATGGCACTATATAAGGTTTATCCGAAGTTCTAAACCATACCGAGAATATACTCCAAAAGCCAAAAACATTCCATACCCTAGGGTACATATCCAAAAGGCAAAAACATTCCATACCCTAGAGTACATATCCAAAATCAACTTACTGTCTCATTTATTTTTTCAAACTGCTTCTCATACCATAACAGTTTCATCCACTCCATCCACCAATCTCAGTCTACTCACGCACATAAACCCTAATAATCCCATATTTATCCAACACTCTCCATCACGAAAAAACTAATAACAAGTTGAAGTACAAAAAACTGACCTTTCCCCTTGTAACATCTTCCGAAAACCTACAAATGGCCTCAAGCGTGGTATCAATCTGTTGCCTAAGAAACGCAGTAGGAGCAAGGTGAGAACTTCTAAGCCAGTAGTGGCCAACCATTCGCCCCTCATCAGGGTTAGCAATTGCTCCTCTCTC
Source organism: Amborella trichopoda (assembly GCF_054954075.1). Lineage (NCBI taxonomy): Eukaryota > Viridiplantae > Streptophyta > Magnoliopsida > Amborellales > Amborellaceae > Amborella > Amborella trichopoda. The sequence continues at coordinate 48,566,711 of NC_142339.1, read as the reverse complement.
GAGCTCATCCATGGCCTTGAAAGCTGCTTCAAATCTAGGAGTCATGCTTTCGAAAAACTCATCCGTAAACCCTATTCGACTAACGTCGAGAAAAATCCCTAGCTCCTTATGCTGATAAAGCCAGTCCACATATCGATGCCAAAGAGCATAGGGATCCTTTTCCAGCCCCTTCACCGCTTTCTTCTTCAGAGCCTCTGAAATTAGAGATTCCGCAGAGACCTCTCGAGCCACTGCTTGGGGTGTAAATCTCCGGAATTCATGGTGATTGCCTGAGCTCCGGCCAAATAGCTTTGAAATTCCGATCAAATCTCTTTGATTTTTTGGGGAATTCCGAAGGGAATTAGGGGAAGAGATGAAGGTCGAAGAAGATGAAAAGAGGCCGGAAATCGACGACATGGCCGGATTTTATCAGAAAATTTGCAGAGGGGCCGGAAAAGTTCGATTTTTCACTCTATGTTTTCTGTTTCCTGTGAAATTTGATGCCTTTCTTTCTTAATTTTGGAGCGGGTTTTATAGTGCAGATGCACGGGGTTGAAGATCCCGCCGGCCGTGTCACCCGTGTCAGGAGCAGCGTGCGTGCATTTCATGGAGTTGTTATTTGTCTCGTTCAAGTTGGTCTTCCACCCTTGCATTTAGTAGTCACACCCATTGTGAGATTGGAAGTTGGAAGATGCCTTAGGTCGGGGCATTTTTGTCGCTATTACAAATATCGTACGATGGAACGCGCACCAACCCGCTAATTTACGTGACAAATTTGAAAAGCCATTGTAGCATTTAAAAAAGGATAGATATGAAAAAGTTCAAAGAAGGTGAACGCCATATATTGTAGAGTCAAGATGTATCTCAAAATGCATCGATATGGGAAAACCATCGATATGGAAAATAAGAAATATTTAATACATTTTTTTTATTTTTATATATTTATAAATCTGCTTGATTTGAACAAATTTTAGAATGAAAGGTGGTATGAACAATATTTATTTTTATTATTATTATTATTATTATTATTATTATTATTATTATTATTATTATTATTATTATTATTATTATTATTATTATTATTATTATTATTATTATTATTATTATTATTATTATTATTATTATTATCGCTTCAAAACCATATAGGAATGGGTCAATGTTTGGTGGTCAAGGCGACAAGGTGCTACAACATGATGTATTGAGTTTCATTTTTACTATGAATAGGAGACCTGTTCTCACTAACTGCCTAAAAAAGAAAACAACCCATGTATGTGGTGGATTATCTGCCCTATAGATCTATGTTGTATCGTCTTATCACTGACCTAGATCCATCCATGATGGTGATGTGGAAAAATAATAAAATGGGGGGTTTAAATCTACGTTGTATCGTCTTATAGATCTACGTTGTATCGTCTTATCACTGATCTAGGGACCTGAAAGAATACTAGATAATCTTGAAAAAAAAAAAAAAAGAATAAAAAGTGTGAAAGGGGGAGTTTTGGGAGGGTGACTAGGCGGCTATGGATACTTTCCCAGAATTGATCAAGTCTACCTCTGCATGTATCATTCCTAGCTAGATAATCACACCCCAAACGTAAGAAGCGAGTTCTTTACCTAAACCAGATAAACTCTCTGCATGGTGGGTGCCATTGCCTTGCAGAGTGTACGAGTGCTTACACACTATGGAATCAAAGCATCAGAAGAAGGAGAGGAGACCCGCGAAGTTTGCAACGATGCATTAATTGTAGAGTGTGTATGTACCTGTACTGTGTCGAGGAAAATGGTTTTGATAAAAGTATTCCTGAAAATTACAAAATAAATGATAAGCTATTCTATAAATCTATTCAATGTTATCATATTCGCCTCGTCAATGTTATCATATTCGCCTCGAAACGTTTTTTTTCATTCTAGAGTTTTGACATAAAAGAGATGCACTTTGGTTCATCATAAGATTTGGGGAGGCCTTTAGGTGTATTTTAAGAGAACAAAATTTAATTATAATTGGCACTTATTGCAAAAAAAAAATTAAAATAAAAGGCATTTCTTAGAAAATTATGAATACCATGAGTTATAATTTTTTGAAATTTCATTATTTGGATAGCAGAGAAAGCCATATGTGTGTGTAAGGGTAACTTTTTATTTCAGCAAGGGATTGATTTGCTTTGCTTCGCTCTAGGGGTGATCGGAGGGAGAGAAGAAAATCGGATAAAAATGAAACTAACTTATTGGATCCTAATTAGCACTAGAGGTTTGATTTTTTTATTTTTAATTTCATTTAGCTCATGTGCCTCCTTAAAAATATCTTGCCTTTATTCAGGAATAAGGGTCATGAATAATTTCATTATTTGGTTCGGACAAAGTTACTAAAATCCCTAATTTGTTCAAGTTTTTCAATCTTGAATAAAGACAATTTGATATTTTTTACTCTAATTTTTAAAGAGGCACTTCAGTGAAAAAAATTAAAATAATAAGCACTACCAACTTTAAGGGGCATATTGGATCACCTCAACGATTTTCAATTGATATTTTTCCATACATTTTGCTTTTTACTTTGGAAATTGTGGTATCGCAACCAGATATGCTTTTTCCTCATGGTCACATTGTTACGAACAACATGGGTGTTTGCCACGTGTCATTTCTGGGACTCGCATCTGAATGACTCTCTTTCCTACCCATGGCTTCAAATAAGACCTACCTCTTTCCAAGGGGTAGCAATGGACCCAGACTCGGACCCAGACAACATGGTCTAGGCACGAGTCTAACATTTGGACCGCCCGGTCCAATCCAGATTCAAAACTTGGACTGAAACACTATTTGAGTTCCAGTTTTTCAATCTTGAATAAAGAATTTCATATTTTTTACTCTAATTTTTAAAGAGGCACTTAAGTGAATAAAACTAAAAGAGTAAGCACTACCAACTTTAAGGGGCATATTGGATCACCTCAACGATTTTCAATTGATATTTTTCCATACATTTTGCTTTTTACTTTGGAAATTGTGGTATCGCAACCATGAATGCCTTTTCCTCGTGGTCACATTGTTCGGAACAACATGGGTGTTTGCCACGTGTCATTTCTGGAACTCGCATATGGATGACTCTCCTTCCTACCCATGGCTTCAAATAAGACCTACTTCTTTCTAAGGGGTGGCAATGGACCGAGACCCGGACCCGGACGACATGGTCTAGGCACGAGTCCAACATTTGGACCCGGCCGGTCATATCCAAATTCAAAACTTGGACCAGAACACTACTTGAGTCATGGTCCAAAACATGGACCTAAATATTAATCGGGTCTAGGTCCGGGTCCACTCAGACCAAACTAGTACCCGACCTGTTGCCACCCCTACTTTTTTCTCCTTTTCTTTGCGAACTTGAGTAGAGCGTTGTTCCTAATTTCCAGCATCATAATAATTTGGGAAAATTTACGTACAGATTAGAAAACGGTCCATTATAACCGTTTGGCCCAAAAATAGGCCGATATTACCAAGAAGGACAGAATTCCTTTTTTTTTTGACAGCTTTGCCCCCGGTCTGATGTTCCTAACATCAGACTACTCTTAACCCCTTTATGTCCGCTTGTCCCCTTTCCCCGTTAAGTTAAATGATTTTTTTTACCAGTCTAGCCTCGGTCCAACATTTCGAACATCAGATTGCCTTACTTATACCTTCGATTCATTTTTCTTCACTCATTTTTGTCACTCTTTCTCTCTCTCTCTCTCTGCAGAAACCCTCCCCTGCTCTCAGGCCCCTCTCTCACTCCATTTGAATCTATGGTCACGATATGGAGATATGTAGCCTACAGTTTGGGGGTTGGTGACTCGTAGCTTCTTCATATATAAGGGTAGTTCTATACATGACTGCTTATGTGACTTCAGAATCATTTATGTCGTTGCCACTTTCCCTCTCCATGCTTGCATTTATGACAACATCATATCATGTTCGCGTTGAACGTCATTCATAATATCTTTGTATCTCATATTTATCTGGTCAGTTAACCAAGGTTTAATTTTCCTTGCTACCCAATGGCTTCGAGCTAATGGCTAGTGAGCCTTTCCGATTGGACCCATACAAGTGTGGTTATCTATCAACTCTCTCACCTTAAAATACTTTGTGGTGGAAATTCTAGAGCATCGCACTTTCTATTTGCACTCCTCCTCAGTACGGATCGCAACTAAACGATCTTAGTCATTCTTCATGTACCTCATAATAAAATTTTAATATATGCAATAATCTACTGAATGATTATGGAGTAGCCTGACATCCTCGCATTCTTGTCCTACGTAAAGTTGAATATGCGAGTAGACTGAACTGCATGGAGATTCCAATAGATGCATATCATTAGGATTAGGTCCGATGTGTCTCGCACTCTTGGAGTCTGCATCATATGTATGTATTACATTTTCGACAATGGGGACGGGCAGTGGTTGAATGGGGCGGCTGAAAAAGGAAGTTCAAAAGATTCAATAAGTATTAACGATAAATAATGAAATACATGATACACATATATGTCATGAGCATTACCTGATCCCCGTTGATGGACCACATGATGGAGCTATGCCCGCTACATCTAGTTGATGTTCCGTATGTGTTGCTTTGGATAGTTGGTTCGCAACACATACATGAACATTGGAAGCCACCAACAACATGCATGTCACACCTATAACTTCATTTTCTTCTACTAAAATATCATTTTCAAGATACATAATTGTCAAATTGTTAGGGTTGCAATGTGCGATAGATGCCATATGCATATTTAACTACTTTTAACTGCTCCAATGAGTCACTCCCAATATATAAAGTAGCTTTCATATTTCCTCCCTTGTAGTACATTTATCTATCATTTGACCTTCTCTCGAAGGAACCACCGTAACGACATAACGACCTCACTCCACTTGTAGCCATTGTGATGACTCAAATGATGATCTTATAGACTTAAAATACTTAAAGGCACCCTAAAGCCAAAATGATAGAGCAGATAAATCCAATGAGCCACTGATCAATATTTTCAATGATTCCATACATAGAGCACTCAAATGTCAATAAACCTAAAAAACATCACATCATTGATTCAATGAGTAATAAAACTAAATATATAAACTTTTAGCAACTCTCAAATCTCAAAATGCACATGGAACATAGAGATATTGATTCAATCAATTTGTATTAAATAAAAAGATTAAGTAAACACATATAGAAAACCCATAGAGCTCTTCCACTTGAACATGGATGTTCATTATATAAAGAATTAGCACTTTAATCTACAAAACCAAATACAATGAAAAAAATTAAGAATAAGATGAACAAACTGTTTTTAATCTTCAGATTTCCTTTTTTATGAAATTCAACCTATTCTATACGATAACAATGGCAACTCACAACAAATTTAATGGAACATAATAAACATACAAAATAATCAATAACAATAAAAAATATAAGAGAATGAAAAATAAAAAAAACCCTTAATCAATATTTGTGGTACATAAATACAAAAATATGTACATTTGATATAAATTTGAGGAAAAACTTACTAAAATGGCATAACCCTAAAATATATGGTACATTCATGCAAAAAAAAATAGAAAAAATAAAAAATGGAATTGTGACAGAAGATACAATCCAATCCGATAGAGAGAGCGATGACAATGTTGTGGTGACGGAGAGAGAGGGAAGTTTTCAAAGAGAGACACGAAAGATTTTAGAGAGAGAGAAAATGAAATTTACTAAGAGTGAGAAAGACGGGGAAATTTGGGTTTTTTAACCCCAATAGTTTTTAACTTAAATATTAGTTCGATGTTTGAAACATGGGGCTGAGGCTAAAAAAAAAAAAAAAAAACAAAGGCGACTTAACAGGATCACGGGGATTTTGACATGAAGGGGGGTTAAGAACGGTCTTATGTTAGAATCATCAAACCAAGAGTAAAGTTGTCAAAAAAAAAGGGGATTCCGTTCTTCTTGGTAATATCGGCTCATTTTTTGGTTAAACCGTTATAACTGACATTTTTTGGAGTCCGTATATAAATTTTCCTAATAAAATTTTCCCCAACCATTATCCTAAAAAATCAAAGAAGACCAGCTACATATATCTCTCTCTAGGTAAATGGTGATAAAAAATCGAATCTTTTTTTGTCTCCATCACACAGTCGAGTTTAAAGCATCATGTGATTGGTGATCCATGCGACAGTAGTGGATCATGCAAGCCAGGCAAGATTAGGAAAAATCCACCAATTCCGGCCAATGTTTCTTTCATGCATGTGAATAAGAGAGACACTAATAGTGATGTTTGAGTAGTTGTAGCTGTGAGTATAGTTATTAGCATCGGATCAGCCATTTAAACTAGTCCATTCGAAACTAGTTTGAACCGACAATTAAAATGGTTGGACAAGCTCCATTTAAACAATGAAGAATCTAAGTCCATTCGAAACTAGTTTGAACCGACAATTAAAATGGTTGGACAAGCTTTTAAATAAGGTGCTCAAACTATAGAGCATTTAAGATTGTACTCAACAAATTTTTGAACACTTATATATTTTTGTTGTGTACATGAAACATTTTCTTACTAAAGGTTTTAATAATCATTAAGAACGGTGTCACATTCTAGGCAGATGTAAATTATAAAAGAGTATTAAACCTCAATAACTAGTCCGTTACCCATAATATATATATATATATATATATATATATATATATATATATATATATATATATATACAAAATGCCTATAGGGAAAAATGAACAGTGATTTCACCTACCTTCATTACCATCTAAAGTTCATTGCATAGTTACGATTGTTCAGTAGTGTTTTATTTTTCATTTTTTTTCTACAAATCAGAATGATTTGAAATTTGGAAAGTGTGTTCATAAAAAATAGGAAAATCTAAAAAAAATATCAAAAAAAATATTTTACATAAAATAGATTGACCAAAATACTCCCGAAAAATTTCAGGGGTATTATGGTCTAATTATTTTTTGTGAATTTTTTTTTTATATTTTTATTAGGCGGGCCTCACTAAGAATACACATGCTCCAAATTTTAGATCATTCCGATTTGTAGAAAAAAAATAAAAAATAAAACACTACCGGACAATCGTGACCGTGCGATGAACATTGGACGATATTGAAAGTAGGCGAAATCACTGTTCATTTTCGCCTATAAGCGTTAGGAAGACTTTTCCTATATACATATAGGGAAAATATTCTATTATCTCTTATTTTTAACTTCTATATCTCATCAGACTCAATAAAATATTACTTGTAAGCAAAGTGACTCCATCTTTTTTATCTTTCAACCCTCTAAACTATTTTGATCATGTATTATTGACCTCAACAACTTATGAAATGACTTTATCTCTCTCTCTCTTTAAAACTCTATCTCTCTCTCACATCATCGGCTCCCTCTCTCTCAAAACTTCATTTCTATCTAAAACCCAAACTTCATCTCTCTGAGGTGGGAACACTACGCAACGCCTATAGCTGAAAATGAATAATGATTTCGTCTGTGCTCATCACTGTCCAAAATTCATCGCACGGTCACAATTATCCAGTAGTATTTCAATTTTCATTTTTTTGTTATAAAAATCTGAAATTTGGAGCGTGTGTTCATAAAAAATAGGAGAATCTAATAAAAATCTATAAAAAATAATTCGTAAAATATAAATTGATCAAAATTCCCTTGAAATTTTATGGTCGTATTTTGGTCAATTTATATTTTGTAAAATATTTTTTTTATATTTTTGTTAGGTTTACCTCACTAAAATGTACACATACTCCAAATTTTAGAAAAATAAAATACTACCGGACAATCATGACAGTGCGATGAACTTCGGATGGTGATGAGTATAGGCGAAATCACTGTTCATTTTCACCTATAGGTGTTGGGAAGACTTTCAATATATATATATATATATATATATATATATATATATATATATATATATATATATATATATATATATATATATATATATATATATATATATATATATATATATATATATATATATATATATATATATATATATATATATATATATAACATGTGTTTCTATAATATGCAATACACGGGTGAATTTGGCTCCCATGTTCATTTAAAACTATCTGATCCAATTTAAGCACGACCTTTTCGGAGCGTCCACCTTTGTAAGTAAATACAAAGGAGTTATAAAAATGTCATTTTTCCACCTTTGTAAATAAATACAAAGGAGTTATAAAAATGTCATTTTTATTACCTCTTAGCAAAACTTGCAAAATTCAATGCCAAAACCATTGGGACCTGCACTCTCATTTTTCATATCCCATTTGCAATCGTTGATTTCTTTCACAGTGATACCAGCTATAAGTTCGTTATACTTAGTTGAGGCAAATCACCAATCGTTGAGGAAGGATTGTCGTGAGCGTGGTTAGGTCTTGGAGCTAACATATTTCCCAAAGAACCCACCCATTGGTCCCTAAAAGCGCTTTCCATTGGTAAGGAGGTTTCCAAAGTAGTCCTTTAGTAGACAAATTGTATGATTTTTTACGCATACTACAATTGATAAATATAAGTATTTGGTATTCAAATCACTATCTCTTAGCCAGATCTCTCTTGATTGCTATCGCCACATACTCTCCCCATATAAAAGTAACTGCTGCAAATTCGTAGGCATTGAAAGAAAGATTTATGTGATCTTTTGCCGAAAAATACAATTTTTTTATTTTATTTATTTTAATAATAATCACCCTTTATAATTTTGACAACAAGATTACTCCCATATGGTCTTACAAACAATAAAAATTTCAAAAATAAATAACACATCAATATAAAATAAATCTCAACTACTTGATGTCATTCATACAACCTAATACTGTGCTTGAAAATATAAAATAAAAGAACAAACAAATAAAAGAAAATATGTCAGAGATTACCTCAACCGAGCTTTTTACACCCCACACCGAGTCACCACATCCAATGGTGTGGGATCTGTGGTCTAGCTTCAATCTCGAACTAGGATAGGTGATTTCAGCCAAACTAGGTAACCACCCCTTAAAATCTCTACTAAACCTTACCCTCAAAAATAACTTAGGCCCCTTCTAGTTTTTTCAACCCTTAAAATTAACTTAAGTCTAGAGAGGAGAGAGAAAATTAGAGAGAGAAATATGGAGGTGAGAGAGAGGTTGTGTATAGATTGGGGGGAGAACACCTCTATTTATAGTGGATATTTAGGTTTAGGATTTCTTAAAGTTTTCCTATAGTTTGCCTCTTTCATGAGATTGAATCTAGACCGTTGATCAAGGTGACTTGTGGGGTGAGAGATCTGAGTCATCCATTCAATAGATGGGCCATCAACATTATGGAAGGTACTTGAACCATGATCCCTCTTTTCTTAAATCATTTTCCCATCAATATATTTAAATAAAATAAATATCATGCATTCCATAAAATTGCATGATCCATGTCACATATTCCATAAAGATATGTCAAATATTATCAAGTAAATAAATACTACCAAATATAAATAAGATAGGGTTAATATTTACTATCTATTCAAATTGACCATATTCCTTTATAGCAAAATTGTTATAAAACAAATAAAACCATGGTCAATATATCCCTTCCAAGATTTGACCGCATGCCACAAATCAAACTTACCTTAACTTAAAGTCTTGAACACAAAGCAATTAAAGAGAATCCAAAGGGTGGGGCGTGCCACCCCTTTGTGGCACATGTAGGCCTCCACCCACATGCCACATGGTGGACCCATGTGCACTTTGGGCCCCCATGAAATTTTATAAAAAAGTTTTAAAATTAAATAAAATAAATTAATATATATATTTGAATTTTTACAACTTTGTAAAATCAATAACTATATTTTATAAGTCCAAAAATCACAATTAAAATATTGAGAGATTCATAAAAATTTAAATAATAAAACTACAATTATTTCAATAATAAAATAAACACAATTAAATTAATATGATAGGAAAATGATCCATATGGTTTTAGAAATTCAATCTGTAAGAATAGGGTACCCCACTTTCAACTGTGGACTACAAACCACACTAGTTTTATCGAACCGACCCAGTGTTTTCTATGACCCACAGTCCAAGCAGGCGCTCATTAGCGGGTCACCAAAGTTAGGTCGATGAATCAAGGGGTCGCAATCCCAGTCTGTGGATTATATGTCTTCCCCTAGAGACGAGTCAAGGTCATCATGACCTGATGCGACCACATCTCTATGATGCATAGGGGTATCTCTCGTACATGCATACGCTTCACCCAAAAATGGATATCTGACTTTCCCGAACGATCTATCAATATGCATGCCGTGTGATGGAACATGGATGAGGTTTTGGCCCCCGTCTCAATAGGCCTACCAGCACACACAAGGTCACATAGTCCATCGGCTCTCTCATCTAGGCATAAGCTCCGACCTCATCAAGGGCTAATCCAAAACCCTCATCGGTTAATTCTTTATGCCTAGGTACCTTGGGTTTTCCAACCGATTGACCTAGATCGACAAGCACAGTCCGGTATAAGTAAACACCATTCGTTAGTATGGTCCTCAAGGGACTACTCTCCCATTGAGTTTATGTTTCACTATAATAAAAGTATTTCAATACACATTCGTAAGGCCTTTAAAGGATACATAAACCCAACAGGCATGCCATCCCCTTTGTCATTGTAAGAGGTTCTAATAACATTCAAGAAACCCAGTGCCATTTGCCAACCCCTAAAATACCTTAATGGCTTGGGACCAGAGGGAGGGGAGGTGCATGTGTGAGAGAAACCAACAAAGGGCAATAGTCTGATGACCTTTTTAGCAATAATTCCACCCTAGACTCGGGATAAGATAAGACCCATTTGAATTGACCAAGGCACGGTCCAAATGCTCTCAATTGCGGCTTGCCCCATCTCGACTATTTGTTTAGGAAAGCCACCACCAAATAAGCCTCAATCAACCAACTCGCAGTCAACAAGTGTGAGCAAATGATGAATGTCACCTGAGATCGACCTTGTACCACCCAATTTTTCTGAGTCATCCAGTAAGTTATTGAAGTCATCCAGGATGAGCGCAATATTAGATTTTAAGATCCATTGCTTATTCAATGGATCTGACCATTAAGAGGCACTATAGAGCCATAGACCCCCATAACTGTCGTTAAACTGTTAGTCCTTATACGGAGGGATGCTATGGTAATGAGCTAGAAACCAATACTTTTGATATCGATAGAATAAATATCCGGGTTCTGTAAAACAATGATCCATGATTTACCCACATGACTATTTGCACACACAGTTATAGGAACCTAGTTTGTGAGCCCACCAAAGGTGTAACTTACTGCACACTTTCCTCCAGAAATTTATGTCCATATCCCCTAATACTTTTGTTATTTAAAATTTACTTACATTATTATGCTTATACCTTCTTTTTTTTTCTTTTTTTCTTCCAATTTTCTTGAAATGACTAAATTGCCCATATTTCAATCTTGTAGGTCCAAAAATAAACATTAGAAAGTAAGCTATATTTTGAAATTTGCGGATCTTTAAAATCCCAAATTAAGTGTCTGGAATTTGTGAAATTTGGGCCTGATTTTTGGACTTTGAATATCTAAAATACAGTAAATCCATTTCGCAATAATATTTTGAATTTTACTGACCCAAGAAAAATAATATTTTGAATTTTTAATATCCAAAATTTATTCAACCCGAAAATTACAAAATATTTAGTAATTGTAGAACTCCAAGATCCAAATTATCTCTTTGCTCACCTCAGTAATTCCACTTTGAATATTTGTAGTGTCAGAAGTCACTTTAAATATTTAAAATATCTGTAATCATTAATGTTTTGATAATATTATTTGACATTTTTTTTATTGGGGCTGAACATATTTGTATGTTTTAAGATGGCAATTAATGTTTAGATGATATTATTTGAAGTTGGGAAAATATCAAATGGGATTGAAACATCTTACAATATCATTAAAAGAGTCAAAATGTGACAAATTATACTTAAGAGTATGCTTATTCCATGTGAGTTAGGTACTTCCTGAAAAAAAGTAAGCAAGTAAATATAGGGGTATTCAGTAATTGGGAAAAGTTTATATAGAGTCGAGGCTCTAAACAATCAAATTTGAGCCTATCTCAAAATTTTCATTAGAAGAGGTTGTTTTGATGTCCAAATATCCTCAAATTGATTATCTCGATATCCAGATGCATAGACATGAAAAAAAAATGGATTTCATGTTTTGGAAATTGGGTATTTTGTAATGCATTTTTTTATTGTCAATTTTCAATACTTTCAAGTTTTCATAGATATATCGATCTACATTATTTTTGAAGCTTTAAACTTTACAAATAAATATAAAAATATATTTTAAGGCTTTCACAAAGATTTCCAGTATTAAAACCACATTTCTCAATACTATTTGAAGGTAGGCTCTAATTTGATTGTTTAGAGCCTAGGCTCTATACAAACCGCACCTTTAGTAATTTGACCCCTAAACGGCCTAAACGGAATGACATAAGTACCTTTATAGGAGTAAATTACTAATGTATGTTCTGACTTTCTAACACTAAACATATAAAATTTAGGGTTTTTTAATGTTTTGAAGAATACTTAATGAGTGCGGTTTGTATAGAGCCGAGGCTCTAAACAATCAAATTAGAGCCCACCTTCCAATGGCATCGAGAAATATGATTTTAATATTGGAAATATTTGTGATAGCCTTAAAATATATTTTTATCTTTAATTATAGAATTTAAAGCTTAAAAAATAGTGTAGATAGAGCAAAAAATTTGAAAATCTTGAAAATTGACGGTCCAAAAATGCTTTACAAGATGCACTATTTCCAAAACTTGAAATACATTTTTTGTCTCATGTCCATCCATCTTGATGTCGAGATGATCAATTTGAGGATATTTGGGCATCAAAACATCCTCTTTTAGAGAAATTTTTGAAGTATGCTCTAATTTGATTGTTTAGAGCCTCGGCTCTATGTAAACTTTTTCCATACTTAATTGATATAGAAATTTAAAATATTTTGACCTCCTAAAGGAGTTTGAACTAGAAGTGTCAATGGGGCATGTTGGGTCTAGGTCGGCTGGGACCCAAAACAACCTGACAAAGTTCCCATGGATTTGGATACCAGGCCTGAGTAGGGTTTTATTAAGATCTGGGCCCGACCCGTGCTTAAGTCATTTGGACCCAAACTTGACCCGGACCCGGGTCTCGATATTAAAAAAATAAACGATTAATTTTTGTATTGTATATCTATACTACATTCTTAAGCCAAAGTTAAGGGGTAGATATATATGAAAAGAATATGAAAGGACCTCATATAAAGAAAGATTGTGGAGTACCTTCTTTCACAATAGAACTGTAAAAAAATAATATATCCCTAAACCATAGGGGGAAAGATAGATGGTTATGTGGGGAGAAAGATGGAGTTTATTTTCTTCAAATCTCCTAAAATCTTGAGAGAAAATATTAATGACATATCAACACTCAAAAAAAATTATTAAGGAGATATCTTCTAAAATTTTAAAAGATGTTGGAGAGAAAGATGCTATCTAAGAGACATCTTATATCGTTAGAGAGAGAAAGTCACGTGGAGTTTATTTTCTTAGAAACTCCTAAAATCTTGAGAGATAATATTAAAGAGATATCCACACTAAAAAGAAATATTAATGAGATATCTCCTAAAATTTGAAAAATTGATATTGAATAGAGAGATCCTAAAATTTAGAAAGATGTTATATAAGAGAGATCTTATATGGTTAGAGAAAAAGAGTCCAAAACTATGAGAGAAAGAGAGAGAGTTACGTGGTTAAACAATAAGATAGATAAAATTGAGAAAGATACAATTAAGGAAAAATTACGTAAATATCTGCTTTTAGTTTCCATTATTACTAAAATACCGATTACTTTTTAGTATTACTGAAATATCCTTTTTTTTGAACTTCATAATAATTTTTTTTTAAAAAAGATGAAACTACCCATTTTTTGGTTTTCAAAAACCAAAATGAGCTATTTTTTAATTTTCAGTTTTTCAAGAATCGAAAATTTTTCTCTCTTATGGGTTCGACGTATTCTCTATCTACCTCTCTCTCTACTAGTTGAAAATTTTACTTTTGAGATGCCCTTCTCAGTGGAAATAAGAGCGATGGGAAAATTTGCAGAGAGAAAGAGTAAAGAAAAATATGAAGATGAATATTCATGGACACGGGTTAGAGAGAGATGGTTAGACTGATTTCAAAGGAGGAACAAGGTGAAGATTTTGGACTCTGGAGGAAACAAGCTTTCATGAGGTCACAATTTGGGAGGATGACAAGAGAAAGAGGATTGTTGAGAGTTCTGATACAATTAATAATATGAAGGCGAAGATTCAAGACAAGGAAGGCATCCCCTGACCAGCAAAGGCTTATATTTGTAGGGAAGCCGCTCAAGGACGGTTTCACCCTTACGGATTACAACATCGAGAAGAAGTCCACCCTCCACCTTGTCCTCCGTCTCCACGGTGTGTTCCATACCTTCATTTTAAGTTCATATTGCAGGTGGTGGTCTGAATGGTTCTTCTTCAATAGATGCTTTCCCCATGGTTGCTGCAAGTAGGGTGTCTGCATCTTGAAATGGGCGGGTCTTGGATTCTACCTTATGGTATGCTGGTTAATTAATCAAGAACTCTGTTAGTTTCAAATATTTGATAACTGTCAACATGGATGATGTGTATGAAAGGGGTTTCCATGAAATTTTAATCCAGTATACAAGGCCACTTGATTTGAGAAATGTGAGGAGGAAAAAACACAGGGTTTTCTATGAGAAAGAGATTTTTAGAGATGGCATTTAGTGAAAGAGAGGGGAAGAGAGGTAGAGAGAGAATACGTAACGGTGAGAAATAAAAAATTTCAATTCTTTAAAAACCCAAAATTTAAAAATTTTGGTTCTTGAAATAGGCGTGATTTCGGTTTTTGAAAAACAAAAAATGAGTAGTTTCGTCTTTTTTAAAAAAAAATTATTATGACATCCAAAAATGGACATATCAAAAATAATGGAAAGTATTTGGTATTTTAGTAATAAAGGAAACTAAAATGGATATTTATTTATTTATTCCTAAAATTAAAATACATACATTTAGGGAGAGATAAAGAAAAAACATTCATATTCCATCTCAAGGGAGAGAAAGGGAAAAGTTTTTTTTTGGATATAGAGAGAGAGATTCCCAAACCTTGAAGAGAGAGGGTTAGGTGGAGAGAGAAAGAAGGTGGGAGGGAGTTTCTCTTTTAATAAATTTATTTATGAAAATTATATGAGGGTTACAATATTTTAACTATGTTTTTTAATATTTATAAAAAATACCATGATTTATTTTAGGTAAAGAGAGAATTGTGTATCTATCCTAAAACATGTGCTAAATCTATCTCCAAAACAATAAATATGTGATCTTTAGGGGAAGAGAGAGAAATAGATTGTACGTACCTAATATAGTTAGAGTGAGAGAGGGAGATTTAAAAGAGAGAGAGAGGAGAGAGACACACCTAACAAAATTCAGAGTTATTTTAGGAGACCAAGATTTTAATAGGATTTATTTATTGAATGTTGAAATCAAATATTTCTCATGTTTAGGGGAAGAGAGAGAGTTAGTTGCATACAGATCCTAAAAATCTATCTCCATAAAAAGAGGAATATGTGATCTTTTTTGGGGGGAGGGGCATTAGAGAGAGAATATGCACAGAGAGAGATAAATATAGAGGATAACACCAATTTTAGTAGGAGAATAAAATTTAATAGAGAGATAAAAAGAATTGTGTACCTATCATAAAACATACCCTAAATCCATCTTAAAAAAAAGAGGAACATGTGATCTTTAGGGGAAGAGGAAGAGAGAGAGAGAGAGAGAAAGAGAATACACACCTAAAACCAAATTTAAGAGAGATAGAGGAGAGAAAGACGCACCTAACAAAACTAAGAGATCTTATTATGAGACCTAGATTTTAGTATAATTTATTTTATAGAGTGATAAAACGAAAGTAGAGGATGTAATTATCTTTTTAAACAATGTTGTCATATTCGCTTCGGTTTGGTCTAAAAAATGAAGCAATTTGGTGTTTCGGCTAATTTGGGGGAAGACTTCAGTTCCTATTCATTTTATAATAAATAAAAATTCATTTTTTAATTTTACAAATAATAAAAATTTAAAAATAACAATATATAAAGTTATTACTACACTTAATAATAAATAAAATATTTGAAATATTATTTTAATAGTACTAATTTTAAAGTTACTTTTTTAATGCCTTTAGAATTAGGAGCATAAATACTTGAGTAATTTTTTAAAATATCAATACTTTTGACTTTTATTTTGACCCCAATCAAAGATCGTAAGGTGGTATTGCCTTTTTCTTTTACATCTCTATACATGTCAAATGTTTATATGTAATCACTTATTTCATTCCTATGTGCAACACATGTAAATCTATCTTTGGTTACTGCTCCCTAGTTTTGGTTAGGCCATTGGATTGATTTAATAGTTTGTTATCCAATTCATCACACAACACCAGTAGTTCACCTAGTTATTATATTGCCTTTATATATAAGGGCCTTTTCATATCCACTATTGTTAATATTTCTTTATGTGTTATTGTTTATTTGAATTTTTTGACATCCACTACTGGTAATAGTTCTTTGTACTGTTAATGGATGTACTTTTAATGGTTTTTTGTGTGCTATAAGCAGTATAACGGAGATAGTTAGGTAAGTTACAAAGAAAACAACTAATGACCAAAGGGGCTACACATATTATAGTTTCTAGAAAGACTAAAAAAATGAAGTGCACAACTTTTTCAAGTATTATTTCCAATTCAGTAGCAAAGCCACTTTAAAGGTAAGTTGTAGTAATTATTTTGTCCTTCCCATTTAAAGGTAAGTTGTTATATTTTTTATTATTTATTTTTAAATTTTATTACTACATGTATATTGTAGAACGAGGTTAAAACAATGATCAGAGTAGTATCACACTAGAGAAACCTAGCCTTTCCTAAGGTATACAATTATTTTATTTAAAGTTCATAAGCACCTGCTTTGAATTAATTAGTTCATGATCTTATTCTGTAGATGTTCTCTTTGAAGTAAAAGTAATAAACAATACAACTGGGTGTCATGGCTCATAACCAAAAGACAACAATGAAGTTGTTTTGGTGTATGATGTTATAGATTTCATTTTGACATTCATGGAGATTGTCATTAGAAATTTTTTATATATATTCGCCCTATATCTATCATGCATTATGTGTGCTCATGCAATCATTATTCATGTATTTAGTATATAGTAATTGTTGTCATGCATTACGTAATTATTTATCATAAGATGTCCAAAATTAGTAATGATATTATGTAATAATAGGAAATGTGTAATATTTATGTGATTAATTTGTTGGGTTTATGTGGCCTTTAAAGGCCTTATGAGTGATTGTAACAAAACATTTGATATAGTGGATCTTGAAATCAGTGGGAGTGTGGTATCTTGTGGACCATACTATGTAAATAATGTTTACAGATATTGGATTGTACTTATCGATCTAGGCCAGTCGGTTGGAAAAAACCCATGTTACCTGGGCATGGTGAATAAACCGAGAAGAGTTCTAGCGGGTTATCTCTTGATGAGGACGGAGTATATGCCCAGATGAGTGAGTCGAGGGACTGTGTGATTGTTGTGTGTGATGGTAGCCAACAGAGATGGGAGCCAAAGCCTCATCCATGTACCATCACACGGCATGCATATTGATAAACCGTTCGAGAAAGCAAGTAAGCCACCTTTTAGCGTGAAGCGTATGCGTGTGTGTGAGATACCCCTATACGCCATAGAGCTGTGGTCGCATCAGATCTTGGTGACCTTGACTCGTCTCTAGGGGAGAACCTGAAATCCACAGATTGAGATTGCGACCCCTTGGCTCATCAGCCAAACTTTCGTGACGCGCTAATGAACCCTTGCTTGGACTGTGGGTCATGGGTAACGCTGGGTCGGCATGATAAAGCAAAAGTGATCTGTAGTCCATAGTTGACAGTGGAGTGTCCAATTATTGATTAGAACATTTTCTAATTTAATTATGTTTCTTTTATGGTAGATATTATTTTAGAATTGATATTTGAATTTTTATAAATCCTTGGATATCTTATTTATAAAATTTGGGTTTATAAAAATAAAGATATTATTTTTTTTATGATTTAAATATCCAAATAATATTCTAAAATTTATTTTATTATTATTAATATATGAAATTCTATGGGGGCTCATTGTGCACGTGGGTCCACCATATTTTAGAAGGTGGGACCTATAAATCCCTGTCTTGACTGGCAAGTCACCTCTTTATAGGATTTGTTGATATTTTATCTCAAATTGGTTTGAGTTGATAAAGTGTTTTATCTTTAAGAGATTTGAGTAGAAATTTCTAGAAGGCCTGATAAGGCTTATGGATATATTTTACATAAATACAATATTTTAATTGCTTAATTTTTATTTGATGGGATAATGGTCAAATGAAAGGGGGATAATAGTTCGACATATTCCGTAATGTTGATAGCCCATTTATGGAATGAATGGTTCAGATCTCTCACCCCACAAGTCACTTTTGATCAACGGTACAAGTCACCTTTGATTGACGATTAAAATTCAATCTGATGAGGCAAGCAATGGAAATCCAAAGCCCAGTTTTTATGAGGGTTCTATCTTCTTCCTCTTTCACGTGCCTCTCTCTCTCACACAACTCTCATGCATTTCCTACTCTCTAACAGCTTTTATCTAAAAGTATAAAAAAAGGGCGCCACGTGCCCACTCCCTCTCTCTCTTATTTTATCCATAAAAGGGCTTATGTGCCCACTCCCTCTCTCTCTCTCTCTCTCTCTCTTACTTTATCCATAAAAAGGGGAGGCATGCCCCATTTTCTCTTAACTTTATCTCTTTTCTCCCGCATCTTTATCAAAAGAAAAAAAGGGATAGGGTACACCCTTCTATTCTCAAGGCATTCTTTTCCCTCTCTACTTTTGGAGTTGAGGAAAATTAAAATGGAGATATCTTGAAGTAATTTTTAGGGGATTAATCCTGAAGAGTTTTGGGTGAGCATAAGGGTCCTATTGAAGAGCTTCCATTGTGCTTGGTCAAAATCAGCTTTCCCAGTTAAGAGTGAAAGAAGACCGTCGATCCCGCGCCATCAGATGGTGGTGACTCGGTGTGGGGTGTAATAAGCCCAGTTGAGGTAATCTCCGACACTCTCCAATTTTATTTTACTGATTAATATTTATATTCTCAAGCATAGTAAATTGTTATTGTAAGTGATCTCTTACCAAAACAAAAGGGGTATTACTATTAAAAAAAATATATTATTCCCCAGCAAAAGATCACATTAGACGCACTTTCATAATTAAGGGATTGGTCATTATATTTCTATTTTGTATATAAACAAAATTATTTTTGTGCTAGCTTCATGTCATTCTACATGCGAACCTAATCCATCTAGGAGGTACAATATTCAAGTCACAATAGTCCCTTTTATATGTGTATTATGTATTTTAGTGTATTTAGTGGCATAGGTTCCTGAATAATAGGGCACATTGATGACTGATATTGAGATAGAGAGAGAGAGTCAAGAGGGAGAAGAAAATGCAATTTGTTTATTTATTAGTTGTGAAACACAAGAACTCACTCTACTAACCTAGAAACACCTCTCTAAAAAAAACCTGTCATGTTGGCTAAAAGGCAAAGTATTGAGCTATCTAGGGAAAAGATTGACCAAATTGAGAGCACTTCCTCTGAAAATGCAATGAATTTAATCATCAAGACAACAACATATAATGGAATTGGGTTCGGTTGGGTTAGGAACACAAATTGCAACAGTTCCAGAATAACTTTGTTTCTTGCATTGGTTACCACAGTCTGAAAAAGATCGAACAAATTGAGAGCACTTCCTCTTAAAGTGCAATGCATTTAATCAATAAGACAACAACAAATACTGAAATTGGGGTAGGTTGGGTTAGGAATGCAAATTGCAGCAGTCCCAGAATAACATTGTTTCTTACATTGGGCACCACAATCTTGTTTATTTTTGCATGGCCCTAGGTACTTGCAATTCATAAGCATCCTTCCACTCCCATTATTTCCACTTTGTGCCTCTCCTCCTATACACATGATATATATAGGTTAAGAGCTTCTCTTGGTTACAAAATTTATTGGATATGGCTTTCCATGTGTCCTTAAAAGAGCATATAATTTATCTCTATGATTTTGATCGGATAGGGGTGTAACAACAACAGTTTGCTCATCAAATAATTGTGGCGACCTTTAGGCTATGTCTTAGTGAAAATGTCAGCAATCTGATCCTTAGAAGGATTATAGGAAGTGTTATTTCTCCCCGTTCAAACTTTTTCCATACAAAATGACAATCAACCTCAATATGCTTTGTTCTTACATGAAAAACGGGGGTTGCTTGTAATTTTCATTGTGTTTTAATGATCACAAAATAGAGGAGTTGGGGAAGCTAAACTAACCCCATGGTCTACAAGAAGTCGTCATAGCCAGATAATTTCACCACATACTTAAGACATAGCCCGATATTCTAACTCTGCAGAATACTTTGATATCAAAGGTTGTTTCTTAAATTTCCAAGAGATCAGTGAAGGGCTAAGAAAGACACAATAGTCAGTAGTGGAACAACGTATATCTAGGCAACCAGCATAATCAGCATTGAAGTATGCACGTAAGTCTAAGGACGAATATCAAGCATATGAAAGAGCCACGTCAATCGTGGATCGAAGATACCAAATAATGAGATGAAAATCATCAAGATGAAGTCTTCAAGGATATGAAAGAAACTGATTGACAAACAGAACGGCATGAGCTATATCTGGTCGTGTGACGGTAAGATAGATTAAGCTTCCAACAATCCTCCTATATATAGTCAGATAAGTGATGGGGTCGCTCTCAGTCTTGCTATATTCGACATTCATTTCCAATGGTGTGTCCACTTGTTTATCATCTGTGAGTCCAACCATCGCTATGAGGTCCTTGGTGTATTTTCTTTGACTAACCAGATAGCTTTTTGGTGTTATAGAGCTTTCCGATTGTAAGAAATAGGTAATATAACCCAAATCCTGCATATGAAAAGAATTTTGGAGAACTGTTTTCAATACTTGTATACCTTGATGATCATCTCCTGTAATTAATATATCATCAATAAAAATTAAGACGAAGACACTCCCATTTAATGTGGATGAACTGAACAAAGAGTAATCATTGCTACTTTGGTAGTAGCTCGCACCTTGAAGGGTACTTTTCAACTTTGCAAACCACATGGGGTGCTTGTTTTACCTATAGATGGCCTTTCGTAATTTACACACCATATGAGGAGACGAAGTAAGATACCATGGTGATGGTCTTATATAAATAGTTTCAGATAGGTCCCCATGCAAGAAGGTATTATTGACATTCATCTGGCAGATATCCCAATTTCGGGTTCCAGCAACAGCAATCAAAGCTCGTACAGTAGTCATTTTGGTAACTGGAACAAAGGTATCATCACAATCGAGGCCATACTCCTGATTATAGCCCTTTGTCATGAGCCGAGCTTTATAGCGATCTAGTATTCCATCAGACTTTAATTTTATAGTATGTACCCATTTGCTCCCTCCCACAGTATGGCCCTCTGGGAAGTGGGACCAAATCCCAAGTGTGATTAGCTTCTGATGCTTCAATTTATGTCTGCATGTCTTGACTCCACTTAGCACTGTCAGCTGCCTATTTGTAAGAACTATGAATACATAACAGTTCAAGTGTAGAGATTAAATAAAGATGAACAAGTGGTTTTGAAACTCTAGTGGAACATCGTAATAGCAATGAGGTAGGAGGAGGAGGAGGTGGTGTAGTTACAGTACCTGATTCTGGAGGTAGTGGTGGAGGCATAATCAGGGAAGCTCTTACTTATTGTTCAGACAGCTGTAACATGTCATGAAATGAAGACAAAGAAGTTGGTGAATTGGAAGGCAATTACGAACATGAATATTTGGAATGATATGAAATATTTTCTAAGAAAATCACATTTGATAGACTTTTTCATACATTTGACAGACTTTACATCCAGCTTAGATCCGCTCAGATGGAGGTCGAAGAACAAAACATATATATCCAAAAGTTCGAAGTAAAGAGTAGTTAGGTGGATGCCCAACTAATTTTTTGACTAGTGAAATATGATTCAATACAGGAGTAGGTAAACCTATTAATTAGATAAACACTAGTTAAGAACGATTTTGCCCAAAAATATTTAGGCATATTGAAATGAAGAAGAAGTGCCCTAACAGTCTCTTTCATATGTCTATTCTTTCGTTCTGCAACACAGTTTTGTTGTGTCGTATGAGGACAACTTCGTTGATGTAAAATTCCTTCTTTGGCCAAAAAATCGTTGAATGCTTTTGACATATATTCTACCCCTGAATCTGTATGTAAAATATTTGCCCTTTTGTTAAATTGAGTGACCACCTTTGCATGAAATTCTTTGAATACCTGTAAGACTTCAAACTTTCGATGTAAAAATATATCCAAGAGTATCTAGACCAATCATCAATGAAGGAAATAAAATAATATTGTTTAGTTAATGAACCAATGGCTGTTGGTCCCCACACATCACTATGAATTAAATCAAGAGAACAATTGGCCCTCGCCATACAAAGACTAAAAGATAACTTCGCAACTTTAGCAAGAATACAATCCTCACATGATTTATCTACTACATACTTAGGATCAGTTTTATTCAATAAGACTCCTGAAGAAAACAATGAAGCCAAATTCAAAGTATGAGGATGACCTAAACGATAATGCCAGAGCTTCCATAATTTATTCGCAAAATTTATTTCAGAGCTAGAATGAGCAAAAAAACACTGAGGAAATGTTGAATCAGTTCCAAAGTCCAAGACAAAGAGTTCCCTTTCTTATGGCCTTTCCCAATTATCTTCCCAGTTCGTAGGTCCTGTATCAAACATCCAAAAGTGGAAAATGAGACAATACAATTTTGTTTGACAAGTTGACTAACACAAGTTAAATTTGCTGATAAACTTGGGACATAGAAAACATTAGAAAGAGATAAAGGTGGAGAGTTAGAAAGTGTAATGAGTAATGAACCAACTTTTGCTACATGGAGGGATTGACCATCTGCAATATGAATACTTTGAGTGCCTTTATATGGAGTAACTTGTTTTAAGAATGTCAAGTTACCCGTCATATGATTGGAAGCACTAGAATCTAACACCCAAGAAGTTTGAAGACTAGCCTTACCAAAACCAAAAACATGGAGGCTTGTATGATTTGTTGAAGCAATTTTATTATGAGAGGAGGCTTGTATGATTTGTTGAGGCCATTCTATTATGAGAGGAGGTGACTGACTTTGAGAGGGATCTGATGTTGGTATAGGCACAGTAGAAAGATGAGTGGGAGTGTTTGAAGCCGTTTCTGAAGTAGTTGTGATAGCAGCATCGGCTCTAGGAGGTGGCCTCCTGTTTTGAGGTCGTTTTCTGCACTTAGTAATTATATGTCTAGTCTTCATACAATAGTTGCATATATTATTCTTCTTGCAATTACCAGTTAAATGGCCATCTCCTCACAGTTATAACATAGAACTTTGCTCATGTCTTGACCTTTCCCTTTGCTTAAAATAGCTAAAAGGGCAATATCTCCATAGACTGAAAGTGACTTTTAGCAAGTAGTTTGTGAATAATTCTATCAATATCATGATTACCTTCTCTACTGAGAACTGTAGCATGCACATGCTCAAACTCAGACATAAGTATTATTAAAAATTGTCAAGAGCGCTATCATTGCCTAAATTTGTGTATTGTATCTATGCTCTTGTAGGAATATCAATATCAATCATATCCATTTCATTCCAAATTAACATCATTGCATAATAAAATTCTTGAATACTTTTTTATCCTTGATTCAAAGAGCTTAATTCTTGCTCAAGTTGATGCATCATTGCTTAATTGGATTCCTGATATACATGCTTAAGATATTTTCACATAGCCTTTGATGTGTGTAAATGGCTCAGATTGACAATAATAGAGTTCTCAACAGACTTCATGATCTATGTTTTCACTTTTGCATTATTGGCTGTCCATTTGGAATCAAGAAGTCCATAAGTCGGTCCTACAATAGAACCGTTGATGTAACCCCATAATTCTCGGCCTTCTAGAAAATTCCGTAGATAGGAGGCCCACAAGAGATAGTTTTGCCCATTCAATTTAATAGCTAAGTTATGAGAATCCATTATGGGCCCAGATGATATTGTGTTCTGTTATAAGGCAAGAGAATAGCCCAACAAAAAAAAAAATGCCCCAAGTGAACCCACTTAAGGAACTTGGGGCAAGAAAAAGACATCCGTCCGCATCTATCTCCTTTCAAAAGATGCAAAAAAAGGCATTTGCTATATGCAATGGCATTGGGTTTCCAAAAAGTGCATACAAGGTAAAAAACAAACTCCCATCAAAGAGCCCCTATCTCCTTTCAATAACCAGAAGCAATGAGCTAAAGAAAAGATCCAATAAGAAAGCCTGGTCTACATTCTAGGAAGAGGTCAAAGCAAAATCAATGGGAATGAGCACAAATTACTTGCCACTAAGAGAGAGAGCACGAATTCATCAAAGGAAAGAGATCATAGCTCTGATACCATGTTAACTAATAAAAATATATATTTTCTCTCATTCTCAACCTCCTTAAGAATATGTATAAGACGTTATCTTTGATATATTTTCTTACAACTCCGACATGCTGCACTAAGCTCATATTGTATGATCCTCCTAGGCTTTGTGATGTTCTAGCAACTTGGAGCACCTTGTCTCTCAATCAAAATTGTGGACCATTTTCAAATTGAAATGCATGAAGCACAACTCACATGTTAATTGTTTTGAGGATGCTATCAAAACACCTCCAACTTTGTCTTGAAAATTTAACGACATACTCACTCATGATTGATTATAAGAGAGAGAAAAAGAAAGAGTTTGAGTCAAAATATTAAAAGAAAGTCTATAATAAGACCATTTACTTTTGGTACAAGGTGGTCACACTAATCTTGACAATTGGATGTGAAATTGGGTGGATGCATTTATTTCATTGACCAAACTCAAAGTTCAAAAGAATTTTTCTTAAACTTTCTGGCACACCCAAACTATCAGATCTCACATAAGATGGTTGTAAGCAATGTTTTAAAAAACGGCGAGTCGAACCGGACGCCCGATTCGACTCGGAAAGTCGCCCGCCCGTGCCGGTTCCAACCGAAAATCTGGAGCCGCCCGGTTCTAGAGTGGAACCACCGATTCCCATCCGATTCAGCCCGGTTTTAGAGTGGAACCGCCAATTCCCATCCGGTTCAGCCCAGTTCTAGAGTGGAACAACCGATTCCCATCCGGTTCAGCCCGGTTCTAGAGTGGAACCGTCGGTTCCCATCCGGTTGAGCCCTGTTCTACAGTGGAACCGCCGGTTCTCATACGGTTCAGCCCGATTCACACATGACATGCACGTGCGAGCGTGCCCCACGCACACTCACACGCGCATCCCATCCGGTTCAGCCCGGTTCTACAGTGGAACCGCCGGTTCTCATACGGTTCAGCCCGGTTCACACATGACATGCACGTGCGAGCGTGCCCCACGCACACTCACACGCGCATACAGGTGTCCGAGCACACTTGCGAGCGTGCCCTACGTACAC
The DNA here is from genome assembly GCF_054954075.1 of Amborella trichopoda. Taxonomy (NCBI): domain Eukaryota; kingdom Viridiplantae; phylum Streptophyta; class Magnoliopsida; order Amborellales; family Amborellaceae; genus Amborella; species Amborella trichopoda. The sequence continues at coordinate 48,541,018 of NC_142339.1, read as the reverse complement.
TCACATGTGCACACATGTGTCCGAGCGCACGTGCGAGCATGCCCCACACACACTCACACACACACACGTGTGTCCGAGCCCACGTGCGAGCGTGTCCTACGCACACTCACACGCGCACACGTGTGTCCACACGCACATGCGAGGTTGCCCTAATATTTTTATACACATTTTATAATTCATATTGCATAGGTATTTATATACCAAATTTGAATACCAATCTTTCGATGTGGAATAATTCCCAAACATCATTAAATAAAAACGAAATGTAAATATAGTTTATTAATCAGCAGTTTATAATCACATGTAGTTAGATGGCTTGATGGTTATGACTTTGAGTTTTTTACTTGAGGTCCCAAGGTGGAATCCCCTTGGGCATGTGTTGCATTTTTGTTGTGTATATAGTGGCTGGTATAAATATTTTTATTGTTTTCGAATCCCTTGGGCATGTGTTGCATTTTTGTTGTATATATAGTGGTTGGTATAAATATAAATATTTTTGTTGTGTATATAGTGGTTGATATAAATATAAATATTTTTGTAAATAATATAAAAGACATAAAAAAATGAAAAATAAAAAAATTAATTTTTTATTTAACCGTTAATTTTTGTTGTATATAGTGGTATAATTATTTTTGTAAATAATATGAAAGGTATAAAAAAAATAAAAATAAAAAGTTTATTCTATTTGAAATCTCCATCTTTCTACTAACAGTCTCTTTTACTAAATTTATTATAGAAACCTAAAAAAATAAATTTTTAAAAAATTGAAGTGTTATTTCCAAAATTTATACGCATTTTATTAAGTTTTACATTGATAACCAAATATTTTATTTTATTTATGAATTTTTACATTATAAATCATGTAATGTACTATTTTTCTTACAGTTGTCAATAATACATTTTAAATTAGATAATATTATAAAATATTTTTAATTTGTTATTATTTGTCTAATAAAATAATTATAAACTGTAAACTAATAATTATAATTTCAGTATATAATATTATAATGAGTGAGGTTGTAATAATTTTGGATTATAGTTAGTTAGGCTGTAATAGTTTGGGTTTTTTTAGCGGGTTAGGGTTTTTCGCCAAAACGAGATTTTAATGGCCATTCTTTCATTGATTAGTCTACTCTTTATAATAGTCCATATATAATTATGTATTTTATCCATGATAATTCTATGATTTTTCTTTTATGTGATGCAAATTTAATAGTTAAAATAAATTTATACAGGCCAAGAACATCTCAATATTCACAAATTGATAAAAAAAAATGAAAGTTAATAATGTAGTACCCTCATTTTTTATTGGATTCCTAAAAAACAACATTTATCATGAATTTTAATAATTTTTTCGGATTTTTTTGAAGCTTTAATCAGACCGATTCAGCCGATTCTCGATCCAGATGGCCGATTTGCCGATCTGGATCGGTTTTTGAGGTGCTCAATCCGGGTCACCGATCCGTTTTTTAAATCATTGGATGTAAGTAATTGTGACCTCCCTATTTTAAAGGCAAATGGTCCTATTGTATATGATCCCAAAAGGCAAATGGTCCTATTGTATATGATCCCAAATATTACTGTTAAGAGAGAGGTTGTTAATATTGAGAGAGAGTGAGTTTGAATCAAAATATTAATGTTAAGAGAGAGTTTGAATCAAAATATTACAACAATTTTATGTAATATGATGTTCTTGCAAATTTTGTGCAAAACAAGTGATATGTAATCTGGTGTTCTTGCAAATTTTGTTCAAAACAAGTGAAACTCAAGTGTAATGAGGATTTTGTGTGGTTTGTAAAGACTGAACTCAGTCTGAGGTCACATCTCCAAATTATTTGAATGTTTTTTAAGATGCTATTCAAATTCTCCAAATTTCTTTTTGTTAGAATAACTTTTATTGTCTTATATATTTTATCATAAATTTACATATTATTCTTAAATATTTTTTTATTACAATAAGGAAAAAGTTTATATAGTGAACATACCTTAAAAATTTCACCAGAAGAGGTTGTTTTGATGCCCAAATATCCTCAAATTGATCATCTCGACATCAAGATGTATGGACTTGCGAAAAAAATGGATTTCAAAGTTTGGAAGTAATGCACCTTGTGACGCATTTTTGAATCGTCAATGTTTAAGTTATTCAAGTTTTCATACTTCTGCTTGATTTAAACTATTTTTGAAGCGTTAAATTTTATAATTAAAAATGAAAATATATTTTAAGGCTAATCAAAGATTTCCAACATTGAAACAACATTTCTCAACAATATTTGAAGGGGTGCTCTAATTTAATTGTTTAGAGCCTCGACTCTATACAAATCGCACCCTTAAAATAAATTACAAAATCACATGTTATTTCACCATAACAAAGAATTCTATGAATGATCATTATGTTCTACGTGCAACGCATGTTATTCAACTAGTATATATAAAATCCTAGGTCGGGTCGACCCAAACCCGAACTTTAAGTCTCGGGTCTAAACATTTGACTCAAGCCCGAAAGCAAGGCGCACCTACAAAATTTAGTTAGAGATGTTGTTTCCTTGTCAAAAGCCTATGTTGACTTGAAAATTTTTTTTTATTCTCAGTTATAAGATTTAAAATTTTAAAAATGATACCGAACATATAAATAATTTTTTGAAAATTTTGAAAATAGATAATCTTTATAATTTGTTAATTGATGAACCACTTTTTTTGGATTTAAAATTCTTTTTTTTTCTGCGTATACGTTCATATTGTCGAGGTGATTAATTTGAAGGTTCCCCAAGACGGGAATACTCTCCTGTAGGACTTTTGAGACGCGCGTTATTTCAATAGTATAAAGTTGCAACCTTATATAAACTTTTTCCTTTACATGTTTGATTCTCCGAAGTCAGTGTATCATTGGTGGATGATCGCAGCCGTTCATTCAAAAGACAGACATCAGCCGTATTCGTACACGTTTCAGCGGCAAAGTCATTCTGTAGAGAGAGAGAGAGAGTTCTATCTTCTTCAAGAATTTAAGTGAGAGAAACTCCATTTTCTAGGCATTTCGGTGGGGAACGTTGCTCCCTCCTCCTGTTCGTCCGTTGAATCCCTCTGGTATCCAGAGAGAGAAAGTGGCTACGGAAAAATCTGGTATCTAGAGAGAGAAAGTGGCTACGGAGAAAAATGGTTTGGGAAGAGCCCTGGCAAGATAATCCAGTCGAATTCGATTTTCTCTCTATACTCTCTAAATCAAAGGTAAGTCTGCAATTTGTTATTTAACTTATGCAATTTCAATGAAAATTATTTAATCCACCATGATATTGAATTTATCTCTCACCCTAACTTCTGACCAGTAACTACAAATGGTATATTGATATATCAATATAGTGATTTATTTTTGGGAGTTTATATTGTACTTGTGAAAGTTTGGTTATTGAATTCATACCCAAAGCGCCTAGCAAACATTTGATAGTATCCGAAGTTCTTGATTTTAGGTTTTACTCTCTTTCTTTTAGTTTAGGAGCCTTTTTCTTTTTCTTCTTTTGGAGAAATAGCTAAATTGTGTTTTTTTCCTGTAGTGATTGTTCATGAATCATTGAAAAATTGTTGATGTGGTTTTGAGTACATATGTGTATATATGTATGCTATTTTTTCTTTTGGGAACAATGAGTTTTAGTGGCAAATGCACATCGAAGCTCCTTTAAAACGTAGGATTGAAGTTTTAGCCAATGGCATTGGGTTTTACGGCTACCTGTTATGGGAGGAATCTCTTTCTTTCTCCTCCATGTACAGGGTTGGCTTCCTTTTATGAGCTTTTGAAGAATTTTGTGCTTGTTAATATTTTATTTTTGTTTATATATATATATATATATATATATATATATATATATATATATATATATATATTTTTTTTTTTTTTTTCCCGGATAGGTCAGGTAGTGATTGTTCACGAAGCATTGAAATTTTTTTGAAAATTTGCTGATTTGCTTTTGAATGCACACTATTTTTTCTTTTGGGAACAATGAGTTTAAGTGGCCAAAGCACATCGAAGCTCCTTTAAAACCAAGGATTCTAAGTTTTTAGCCAACAAGATTGGGTTTTATGGGGGCCTGTTATGGATGTAGGAATCTCTCTTTCTCTCGTCCATGTTCAGGGTTGGCTTCCTTGTATGAGCTATTGAAGAATTTTGGTGATTGTAAGGATGTACACTTGCATCCGTTATCAAGCATAGAGGGTCATATGTGGTAGGCCGGGTGCTACACAGACACGAGTTTTATGTCTAGTAAATCTCTTGAGTGTTTAGTACTTTGGCCAAAAAATGCAGTACAGCTCTGACACGTCCGCACATGCATGTGTGTATGTGTAAACATGGAAATATATTTATATTTTATGTAAAAAAGATAAGAAGCATACATGTTTCTTTTTGTATTTATTTTCAAAATGATGCTTTTAAAGCTTGTTTAGTAATACAAAAAATATTTTGCTTAATATTGTCAATATTTTTTATAATTACATTTGTAGAATTATTAATATTTTCCAAGAATGAACCAAGCTCAAATTCCAGCAAAATATAATTAACATTTCAGAATATAGGATTTTTTTAAAAAAAAATAAAATAAAGTTGTATAAATTTTTTTGACATTTTCCTTGCGCAAGGAATTATTCTCATCTATTTAGCTATTTTTTTTTCTAATCAAATAATGCTCCTATTAATAACAATCATATAACTAATTATTCGGTAGCGGTATAAATATGTGCTTGCATGGCATGGTGGTAACCTTTACTATCCATCCTCCACACGACATAGGTTCCATTATTTTCCCTGACTCTTATATCTTAGGAAAGCAAATATAAAAGCCCATTTCATATTTTAAAAACCAATATAAAAGCTCATGAAATAAGTGAGATTAATGTAGGAATATGATGGTTACATGCAGTGTTTGTAAACAAGGTCTTGGGCTTGGACTCACCAGTGTATTGACCCGGATTTAGCTAGTGAATCGGTGAGTTAGAGTCAGAGGTTCGACATGGTTGATTTTCTGGGGAAATAACAAAGGGAAACTTGATGCTCAATAGATCGCTCAATTTTTGGGATTTTCATATGTGTTGGGTCTGTGTGACTCAACCTGAGTCATCGATTCTTGAATCCTTGGACACTGGTTGCGCTTATTTAGAGCGGGCCTTAGACAATCATTAAATGCTTTAAAAATTGAAATTTTGACTCTTAACTAGAATTGATTTTGGTCATGATTTGCAGCTTGTCTTACACCTGAGAATACTAAAACATTTGAGAATTCTGAAAAGCAATAAAAGGAGCTAGTGTATAGATAGTAATGCATATTATACTACAACTACAATGCTAGACTATTGACTTAGCAAAATTAATGACAAACACCTTCATGGATAGGTTTTATATTACGCTTGGATAAAGATAATCGTAATGCAGTAATTCTATATTCATAATGTTGTGGTGCACCTCAGTAGGTGCTTTTTTCTTTTTCCCTCCTTTTCTTTTTCTGAAATGTTAAATGGTGGGGATCGAGCCATTGATGTCACATTGTGGCTCTACCACCCTGACCACCCAGCCCAAGGGAACATTCCTTGGTAGGTTTTGTTTTTCTGTTTGCTCTTTTAGTATCCTATATCTTCAGAAGATGCTATCGTTGGTCGTTTTAATCCTTCAAGTTTTCATTCTTTATGATTCACGAATTGATATGCCTTGTTTTCTAGGACTACTATAAAATATTGGAAGTTGACTATGATGCAACAAATGATGACATTCGATCCAACTACATCCGCCTTGCTCTGGTTTGTATTTTGTCTATTAAGAATAACTTTTTATTTGTCTTTCTTGTTCCTTTTGTTCATTTTTCCTCTGTCTCCCTCTTTGAATAATTGTATTGTTTGGAAAAATTAACATAAACTATTGGATATTGCCTGCAAAATTGGGATATGCACTGTTCCCCAAAGTAGTAATCTGGGATGATTAGGAATATTTGGTGGCATATTCACTTTGGTAATACTTATTTTTTTGGTCAACACCATCCTCTTAGAATTTCTTGTATGTTTCTTTCATTGAAAAAAAAAAGCATTTTTTGTATATTTCAGTCCATCTCAAGGTTTATTTATAGTTTGATGCTATCTAGTAGCAAACTTTTGGTTAATATCAGGTTTTTTTGCTTGGTAATTTCTCTAAATTGGAGCCATACAATATTGTTTCTTTTTATTTGGGCCTTAAACCTTGGACTACACTCACACTAATTAAAAGGATTTTATGGCTTATTTTAAAAAATTAATTATGTGTGTTCCGTTTGCTTAAGGCAGCCCTAGGTGACCAACATGACCTCATACTTTATCCAGGTTGATTTCCATGTTAACGTATTTAAGACTCAGATAGTCTTTGCATTTTTTAACAGAAATGGCATCCGGATAAGAGGAGTGAAGATGGTGCAACCATTAGATTTCAAGAGATAAATGAGGCTTATAAGGGTGAGTTTTCTACGAATTGAGTAGTGCTTATGTTTATGTGGTTTATTGCCCCCCTATGCAAATTTTTTGCTGAAGCTTAGGACACTGGGGTGACATTTTGCCAAATTGTCTCTGTTTTTTTTTTTGGGTAGATCAGTGGGGAAAACGGGCCCCTACCTGTTTTTAGAAATAATTAGCGGTTTTCGACTGCGTCAGAGGGAATGGAAACCTAGATTGGTAGCTGAGGCTTAAGTGGTGCTACCACCGCGACCTCAACCCCATTCCAAATTGTCTCTGTTTGATTATCTAAGTATCATTTCTTGATGGATAGTTGATTATTTTAGAATCTTTATTTTATTGTTGACTTATTTGATATTTGTGTGTTATAACCTTGTTTGTATGAGCATAAGTTTATTTCATCTGTGCTTTGAAGGGACTCTATAATATGATCCATATGTCATCATAACCATGACAATGAGGTTATCACGATGCCATCAACGGATGGGGAGTAATGGAGGGGAGTGGGTCCCATCACACAATTCAATTAATGAGGTGTACATTCCTACTTCCTCTCCATCACCCATCAAGCATTTGTTTGGATGGTCGTGGTTGTTATTTTGATTGTATTGATCATGTTCTATTTTCCCTTTGTTAATCTCTCTATAAATGCGCGGTTATTATACGTCACTAGGGAATTGGATCTTGACTCCATTAGTCCACTTCATGACTTCAAAGCCTTAATGTTGGCCTTCATATCCGAAAGGCTGCTTTCTGGATAGTTTCTCTATTTTCCAAGATGGACTTATTATGTGTGCAATAAGATTATATTTAAGGAAAAGTACGAGTTATGATGATTGAAATCTTCTTATATTGTGCACAACATTTCCCATGTGATGGACAATGGATGAATTTTGTGCTTGAGGACCTCATTTTCTCAAGTAAACATTCCGTGGGCACACCGGGACATAGTTTCCGAATCCACTTACCAAGGGGTCAACTCTACTCCAAAATCTTGATCCGTTGCTCTGGGGAAGGAGAGCTTGCTCGTCCATGATTCTTAAATTATGAATCTCGATCCTTCTTATTAGGGATTAAGGTCATGAGTTGCACGAGATTCAGTTTCTTAGCATTATAGTATAGCAATATGGTGTGGTATAGCAATGTGATATAGTATAGTAGTATCGTCATCATCATCATCATCATTTTAGCGTTTGCCCAATTAATTGAGGTCGACTATATGAATCCTGGTTCTCCATTCTGCTCTATTAAAGGTCATATCCTCAATGAGGCTACAAGTTCTCATATCTTTTCGGACTACTTCTAACTACGTCATTTGGGGCTTACCCCTTTCCCTTTTTCAATCCTTCCACTTGAACTAACTCGCACCTCCTAACAGGTGCTGTACTTGGTCGACGCCACACATGGGCAGCCCACCTAAATCTACTCTCTCATTTTATCGCTTATTGGTGCCATGCCTAAATTCTCTCAAATGGATTCATTTCGAATTCTGTCCCTTCTTGTCTTGCCACTCATCCATCTCAACATCCTTATCTCCGCTACACTCATTCTATGAGTATATTGTTTTTCGTCCGCCCAACATTCCGTCCCATAGAGCAAACTGGTCTCACCGCTATCCTATAAAACTCATCGGTATGCGGCAATTGCATAAAATTCCAGTTGCACATCTCCACTTCGCCCACCGAGCTGTAATCCTGTGTGTGACATCTTCCTCAAAATCTCAATTTTCCTAGATTATAGACTCAAGATATCAAAAGTACGTCTTTTTGTACTTCTTGGCCGTCAATCTTAACTACTTCATCTTCTTTACTTCTATTATTACTAAACTTGTACTCCATATACTTTGTCTTAGTCCGATTAATTTTAAAACTTTTGGATTCTAGAGCATCCCTCCAAAGTTCTAACTTTGTCTTGACGCCGTTTCGGGTCTCATCTATAGATTATGTAGTATAGTAGCATATACTACATAATATAGATTATATTGTTCTATGTAGTAGATTTAAATCTAGTAGCACATAGTATAGTATAATAAAAGATAGTATATATGGCATCGTATTACAGTATAGCAGTAGAATATTGGATAAAGAGTGGTATGTTACAGTAGTATATACTATACTAGTATGCTAGTTAAGTGCTCAGGGGTCTTGATTTTTAAATAGATAGAGCTTGGTCCTGTATAATTGACCATTTGATCCCAATTTTGGTCGCAGATCACATGCTCCGAATCCCGGTCCCAGTCCTGGATCTGGTTCGGTCACAATCCCATTAACTATGTGATGGAATGTTAACTTTGCCACTCTTATAAGCTTATATGCTGCTTAGTAAAGCAACAGGGCAACGCTTGGACGTGTTTGAGTTGCATGCTCATAAGTTAATGATGCTACTTACAGTTATATTTCATTATGAAACTTCCAAGAACATAATCAGGACTTATCATTTACATGTCTGCGTTCTAATATATGGTGTGGCAAAGATCATGATTTTGAAAGCTTCGGTTCTTTTGACAAGTAACAAATGTTCATTTGCCTTCACAGCTTGCATAGTGTCTCTAGGTAATTCATCCGGATGCACTTGGCTAATGAACTGCATTTTCACGGTTAACGTTTGACATGCCTCTGTAGAAATTACCTTTTGGCACATCAATTAATAGTGTGCACACAGAGTTTATGTTGCGATAAACCACTATGGTTGTAAAGAACATGGGTGCAACAAAAACAATGCCGCAATCCAAGTACATATGATTTGTTCATGACTAGGGTACCCTTAATTAAAAGAGGGGTGGCAAGAGAAAATATCATGGGAATTGAACTATTTTTTACTGGTAAAGTGGGTGAAGTTTTTATAACTGCTTTTAGATAGTAAAGTATACCGTGCTAGTTTTGTATGTTGTCGAATAATAGACCATGTTCCTGGGATGGTTACTAATGTGAGGACAAGTGAAGGATGACCTTGTCTCTATGTAGGTCTCCATGCTTCTTATTTGATGATTATTTTCATGATGTGAAGTAATGTTTTTTATTCAAAAAAATGTTTTTGCATCAAAGAAGAAGAATAAAGGGAATGATTTCAATGAGTGAAGATGTGTTTAAGACAACCTCATATGCATGACGACAGACAAGATGACATAAAATACTGCTAAAGTTGTCAGGACTCGTGTATACATGCAATACAGATAAATAGAATGCACTCATGAGCTTTAACTCCCTGCTCAAACAATCCTGGGGAGCATCCATTGAGTGGTGTGAATTCGCTCACTGAAAGCTTTTATCCTTCATGAATCACTACCATAGTGAACAAACAAGCACCCTGATTATTAATGGAAAGATGAGCGGAGTGATGTTTCGAGGTTTGAATTTCCACAAAGTAAATAATCAAGTAGAATGGCGGACGAGGATTCATGTAGCAGTCCCCAATTAGTTGGGAAAATGCTTTGATGATGATGATGATGACATGCTTTATTAGGCATCAATATTGTTGTTCAAAGAGTTGTCCGGGGGGGGGGGGGTGGGCATCTGAAGTTCAATGTCCTTATCCATGTAAATCTCACTACATGGAATGCATGTCATTGGAGTTTACCTTCACAGCTAATTTGGGGAACTTTTACTTAGGTAACTTCATGAGATGAGAAACATGTCTACAAAAATACAGAACCCAAGCAGTTGATATCTGTCATAAAGGTGAATAGTCCATTTGTAGTGCTAACAAACAATGTGGTATGAAGGGCTTATTGAGCATGTAAGAAATACCATGATTTGGATAGGAACCATCTGTAACAATTGTTGCCATTAAATATGATGGTGAAGCTTTTGAAGGGAAGCCAAGAATTTACTGCTAGTATGACATGTATTATATGAGTAAACTGTATGATGTGTTGAATACATGCGTTAGAGATGTATTTGTGCACATACTTGTGCTACAGTGGCACATATCCTCTAGACGACTGGTCATCTTTTGAAAGCCAGAGAAAACAGAACTGGTTGATTTTGCCTATATATGGAGTCATGACATGCATGTTGGGGTAACTCGCGCTGTCAAATTTCTTGGAATCCTGGGGGCTAAGTTAGGGTTTTAGGTGTCGCTACTCTTTGGGGTTTGGGGTATCTCTTGAGGTTCTGTGTGTTCAGGACCCTTTAACTTTTTCAGTAAAATTATTTGGTTTGGGTTCCTAAAATGGGATTTCAGTGTCTAGGCTGGTGGTTTGGCATGGTGTTGCCTCAATTGGTTGGGAGACTGATATTTCTATGGTCAGGAAGGTTCAAGAGGCTTGAATCTTGAACTTTGGAAAATGAATTTTGAGGATTTGGGGCATTTTATGCATTTTGAGAGCATGTCATGGTCGCATTTTATTTTCTTCTGCAAATTATTAAAAAGAGAACACAATCTCTTTGATCCTTCCATATGTTGATGCCTAAAGAGAAACCAAACATGCATATGTTTGGTGTTTCATTCTATATTTGAGAAAGCGACTTTAACCAGGAAAATATGGTTATAATGGAGATTTATCTAGAATATCGAGTACTTGGGAAACAATTCTTGCAATATTCGACCAGCTCAAGTGGGGATTATGGAAGATAACTAAGTTGGATGTGCATTGCTAAGTTTGATGTGCTGCATTCATTGTGCTATTTAGGATGATGAGCTTTTACAATTCAAAGGTAATACTGCAGTAGACTTGTAATGAAGATGAAAATTGTTACAAAATTCAACAGATGTATCTTGTGAATGAAATATTCTGTTTCAAGGTATAGATGATTGTCTAATGGTTTTTTTTGGGGATTGTATACAATGAGACCTTTTACTTTTTATACAAGGAGATTGCAATTATGTACAACCATCTGATGTGAAATTTGATAGCTTGGGTGTGTTACAAAGTTTGAGAAAATTTCTTTTGAAGTTTGAGCTTGGTCTATGCAATAAATGCATCCATCTAATTTCACATCCAATGGTCAAGATTAATTTTGACCACTTTGTACCAAAAATAAATGGTCTCATGGTACACTGTTCTTTTTTTGTTTTCCCTTCCAAATTTTGTGGGAAATCTTGTGCTCTTTCACAAGTCCTTTTATATTTAGTGACTAGTCTTTCTCATACCGTGTTGCTAACACTGATAGAAATGGACATTGGATCATTTGCAGTACTGAGCGACCCCATAAAAAAGAGGGTATACGATAGGCATGGTGTCCTCCACATCCAAGATTACAGTTGCATTGTATGATACTATGAACCTCCTTTTTTTATTATAATAATTTTCTGCGTTGTTTCCTCTGTGGAGAGAGAGAGAGAGAGAGAGAGAGAGATGTCTATGTTCCTTGGCCTAATCATCCCTATCCTACTCAGGAGTATCTGCATCGATTCAAGGGGCTAATCCTCACATGCAATGGCCTTGGGATGAGAGACTTCCCTGTATCATGAGATGGCTGTGTAGTTTAGATTACCTGCTGGATTTGGCAAAGAAGGGCATTTTGTTGTGTAGCAAGAAGATGTGTTGTAACCATGCTTAGTACAAAAAATTTGCTCAGGGTGAACCAATTGAGATGGCCTGTATAGGTGGGGATTTGTTGAAGATCTTCTTTTCCAGTTGATGCACTCAATTGTGGTAGAGCCATGCAAACATGAAGATAACTGAGCATATATTTTGACGTAATCTTTGATGTAATCTTAATCATCTGTTCGAGATAGCATTGTTAGAAGAAAGTTGTGCAGTAGTTCCATGAATGTGTGTGCTAGTCTCATAGTGGTTATTAGCTCGCTTGACCTCATTTAAACTCATGAACAGTGTACATTCACTCGTGCAGATTCCATCAGGTTTTCTTTCATGGATGCTCTCTCTCTCCCATGCTTTCCGTTGTTGAACAACCTCTCTATATATTTTAACTACTCATACAAGAACTCTGTCAGGAAGGAATTTAGAACCATTTAATTTCAACTAAAGAAATTATATCTCAATTGGATAAATTCGCCTATTTCACACAATTCTTCTAGTTGTTACTAGTAATATCATCACCATTTGGCATTTTTTGGAGTTGATGTGGACATTGGGACTACTGGGGACACTGGGGAAATTGTATATGTTCTTACTCTAAAGATGGGTCTGAATGTCATTCAGCACTTATAACTATGTGTTTTGAGACTTTCTTACATCTGCAAGGATACTAAGTGTCCCTGATATCATCTTGTAAATTGCCTATTCATTCAATCGCATGAAATGTGTCATGGGGTGCACATTTGTTTGTAACCCCTCCATATGCACCGCAACTGACTTCAACCTAGGTTGGGAAGTCCTTGGTACTTTTGATAATTTCTAGTCCCTTGTTTCTTCAAAAAAGAATATCAATCTTTCTTTCATCCTCTTGTTTGTACAAAATTTCCCTCCCTTACTGGTTGTCTTCACCCTGTACTTATCCACATTACCATGGGCTCAGGTGGGTGGTGTCAAGGGGGTTAACTTCTCATTTGGTCGAACGTAGTCAAACTGTGTGAAGCATCACAAGAAGAATGGAGCAAACAAGTATGCAACCCCTTGTGTAATTCAAGTGTTTCATATTCATAAATGGACAGAGCCTATTCATATTGCTTTATACACTTGGTCGTACGTGGATACAATCACGAGTACCTCTTCAGCATGTTGGCTAGGGTTATTATTACTTTTGAGTTGCACCCTATTATGGCTGGCACCACCTTTGTTGCCCACAGCCTGGTGCAGCAGTTCTATCATCCCACGGTGCGGCAGTTTTACCATCCCACGGCCCACCTTAAAGGGTTCGTTTGGCTCCATGGGTTAACAAACTCAGGTTTTGAATCAAATTCAAAACTTTATTATGTCAAGCTACTCAAGTAGGATTTGTTTGGATGGATTTGAATACCCAATGGTTTTGAATGGTATCGAGGTTATGCAAGTCTCAATTTGGATCATCGTTTTTGTATAATCTGGTTTGCTATTAGGGATCGTTGGTACCCGTTAAAGTTTGACATGAAAATAGTTATATACGCAAATAATTTATAGGAAAAAAAAATACTTAAGCATGCTTTTTTCCATATTTGGCAAACACAAGTGGAAACAGATGCACAGAGAGGATACATCAAATTTGAAATTTTGAGATAGTTTTTCTCTCTAAAATTTTTGATATAGTTTCTCAGTAAATTTTTTTAGGTAATTTCTCTCTAAAATTTGATATAGTTTCACTCTAAAATTTTAATATACTTCCTCTCTCTAAACCTTGAAATTTGATATAGTTTATTTCTAAAATTTTTGAGATGTTTCTCTATCTAAAAAATTTCAAGTTGTTTCTCTATAAATTTAATATGGTTTTTCCAAAACTTAAAATTTGATATCGTTTCTCTCTCTTAAAGTTTTGAGAAGTCTCTCTAAAATATTTTAGGTAATTTTTCCCTTTAAAATTTGATATAATTTTTCAATCTAAAATTTGATATAGCTTATCTTTCAAAAATTTTAATATTCTCTCTCTAAAACTTAAAATTTTATATAATTTCTCTTGCTAAAATTTTTGTAACAGTTTCTCTCAAAGAATTCAATTAGTTTCTCTCTCTAAAACTTTAAAATACTCTCTCTCTTAAATTAAAAATTTGAGATAGTTTCTCTTTAAAAATATAGAGATAGTTTCTCTATTTGAATTTTTAGATAGTTTCTCTCTCTAAAATTTGATATAGTTTCTCTCTTTAATTTTTTAGGTGGTTTCTCTTTCTAATTTTTTAGGTGGTTTCTCTCTCTAAAATTGTTTAGGTGGTTTCTCTCTCTAAAATTTGCTACAGTTTTCTTTCTAAAAAATTTTAGGCAAATTTTCTCTAAAATTTGATATAGTTAATCTCTCTAAATTTTTAGATACTTTTTCTCCGTAAAACTTGAAATTTGAGATAGTTTCTCTCTAAAAAATTTGAGATCGTTTCTCTCTGTAAATTTTTTTTAAGATGTTTTCCTGTCTAAAACTTAAAATTTGATATAGTTTTCTCTCTATAAATTTTGAGATAGTTTCTCTAAAAAAATTTAGATAATTTTTCTCGCTAAATTTTGATGTAGTTTCGCTCTTTAAATTTTTAAGATACTTTATCTCTCTAGAACTTCAAATTTGGTATAGTTCATCTCTCTAAAATTCTTTTATTTTTTTTACAAATATTCTTTACTTTATTTATAAAATCTACTCAAACGAAATTACATCATAGGAGATAGCTAGAGCGGACAAAGAGGTCCCCCCTTTAGCCAGAAAGTTAACGAGGGAATTTGCCTCGCGAAAGACATGACAAAAAGAAATTGAAAGTGGAACAACCAGATCCATAATCTGCAACCAGCTGGACCTTAGTTCCCATGAAATATGCTGTTCCTTCTTGCACCAATTAATTGCGTTTATTGAATCTCCTTCAATAATGTAGCTATTCCCGATGTTTCTAAAGATAAATTTTTTTTACCCATGCAACAAAGCCAATAACTCCGATCGGTTAGCTGTGGCTATACCAATAGGGCTAGCATAAAAGAAGATGACCTCTCCAAAATAGTCTCGCGCCACACCCTCAATGCCTGCTAAACCTGGATTGCCCAGAGAGTTCCCATCAAAATTTAACTTAAATCCTCCGCTCTTTGGTGCCACCCAAATACTCCTTGGTTTCATCTTTATTCTACCCATCAAAAATAAATTTGGCAAATTCAACAGAACATATGGTTGTGAAATTCCCCAACCCTCCTTAGTGACTGAAAGCCAAGACCAAATAGACAGTTTGACTTTACTTAGTACCCTTCAAAGATAAACTCTCTCATTCAAAAGTCCGTTTATTTATTTCTTTCCATAGTTCCCATAGAGTTGCCCCTCTCGCTAGTTGCCACACCAAAATACCTCTGGAAGGTAAATGATTAAATGCTAACTGTGACACTAAACCCATCACAGATTGGGGTAGTGAAGTATGAACCCCAAGTAGCCCAAATAATCAGTACCAAATTCTTGAGGCAACGTGGCTGTGGATGAGAAGATGCTCCCCAGATTCTTCATCCGCTTTATACATCAAACATATATTAGGTAAAATTTTACCCCACTTAATCAAATTATCCACCATCAGGATCTTATTTTGGATAGCTAACCATAAAAACATCTGCACCCTATGGGGAACAGGTCATTTCCACATTTTGGCTGCGGCAGGTCAAGACCATCTTCATCTATCATGAAAAAAGAACTTATAACTAGACTTGATCGAAAATATTCCGTCGCACTCAACTTCTCAAATCACTTCCTCTATTGCCCCTTGGGAAATATAAACTGAATCCAAGATACCCATCAAACCGTTCCATTGAAGATAAATATCTTCACTCAGTTTATTATATGGGAAATTAATACTCTAAACAACACGATTATCTCTCACTTCAACCATATCAGAAACCTTAGCATTAGGTTGCGAAACTTTAGCAAAACGTTTCGGATAAGTAAGCCTCAGAGGGGCATCACCTATCTACTTATGATGCCAGAAAGAGATGTTGTCACCACAACCAATATTCCAACAAAAATAACTCGCAATCATCGGCCTATAGTTGTAAATAGACGTCCACAAAGAAGACATATCTCTATTTCTACCCCCTCCTAAGCACATTCACTGCCTATGCAGGCCATATTTCGAAGACAAATCCTGAAACTAAAGCTGATCTACTGAAAACTTCTCCATCACCACTTACAAATAAAACCATCATTCATATATTTTATCTTTCTAATGCCAAGACCACCTTCACTCTTAAGGGTACAAACACGATCTCACGTAAATAAGTGATACTACCTTTCTTCTCGAAAAGACCCCCACAGAAATTACGCATCATTATTTTAAGTTTCTTTATCACTAAGGCTGGCATTTGAATAAGAGACATCAAGTAGAGTGGTAAATTAGCTAAACAAGAACTTAGCAATGTAAACCTACCACTTATAGGCAGGTATTTCGGTTTTTAAAGATCCAACTTCACTTGGACTCTCTAATACCTTATCTCAAACTGCTATAGAGTGCCTAGAATTTGAAATTGGCATTCTCTCTAAAAAATTTCAAGTAGTTTTCTATCTAAAAATTGATATAGTTTATCTTTCTAAAATTGTAAGATACATTATCATGCGGTCGCTTATCTATCTAACGTTCCAAAAATGTTGCATCCACTAAAAGTTAAATTAGACTGTGGAAGAAAGGAATTAAAAAAATATTTATATTTTTTTGAAAAAAAAATCAAATTTAGATCATTTTCATGGTTTAGATTATCCCAACCTAAAATTTTGGATCGAAAATACATCTTTTAGATATGGAATATTGTTTCATGTGCGGTCCAGAGAGTGGATGAAAGTAGATGTTCCATCTAAAGACAATGGAAACTAACGGCCCAAATGTTTTCTTACTAAAATTATTATTTTTAATTTTAAAATTTATTTATTTTTTTATATTCACGATCTTCATGTCTACATGTCCTTAAAATTAAGTCTTAAAATCCATCTCAAAAATAGATTTATTAAGAGGCACGTATTTCTACGTATGCGGGTTTGGCTACATCGAAACCGGTCCTTTAGATATATTTTGTAGGAAGATTGTACAAAAATAATGTGAGTCGGCCTACTCACCGAACACTTTTCCACAAATAAATCACTTTGCAATTATTTAAGTGCAATGCCCTTGATTTCAAACCATGCGAAAATTGACAAGGAACTAGTGACTCTAGATTTCCAAACAAGAATTTCAAAATTTTGCTATTTAGGAAAAACCAAAATTGATATAAGAGTGTGTTTTTTGGAAATTCTTTCTTGTGACAAATTTATTGAGAAAATTTATAACTAGAAGTATGAATGGAGAAAAATATGATGTTTACTAGATGGAGATGTGGAAAATAAATATGTTTTTTTCAGCTTACAGATAATTGATACTACATAGAATAAATATTACATACAAGATTATTGTTAAAACAGAATGGATGTAAACAAGATTGTTGATCTCACATAAAAAAATTTCTTGAAAAATGGGAACACAAGAAATTGTTGTTAAAATTTTTGTCTTCTCTGGACAAAAAAAAGACCATCAACACTCGTTCTCACAATAAAACTTTTTATCGTTAGGAACTAAATTGTATGATCTATTCACAGGAAGTTACAAGTACACAATCAGAGAATATTATATAAATATTCAAACAAACTCTCCTAATGATCTATAGAGAGAGAAAAACCCTATAAAATAATGGATGGAAACACAACTGGAATGTGATCAACACATATTCAAATAAAAACGTCATCTCAATATTCACTATTTTTACAGGATAATGATAATTTATAGTATATCACCCCATTTTTCTTGGAAACCCAAATCGCATCATTTATAATGAGTTTTACTGGTTTTTTGAACAATTGTTGAGGTCGGATCTAGCTGATTGCCTATTCTCCGATCCAAATTGCCGATCTGCCGATCTAACTGGCTTTTCCGATGACCTATTCTCCGATCCAAATCGCCGATCTGCCGATTTGACTTGCTTTTCAGATGGATGATCTAGGTCACCGATCCAATTTAATTTAATTTAATTTAATTTAATTTTTTTTAAAACCTTTGTCTAACGATCAGAACAAGTTTTCGAGTAACATGATCTTTTAGTGAGAGGGCAGGCGTTGCCTCTGTGCCCAAGGCTCCCTCATGTCCATATCACCCTTATTTTGCTTTTTCATCAATTGATGGGAAAATCTTTAGGCAAAGAGAAAACCCTTTAATCTGGTCAAGCACTTGCATCTTCATGGCATATTGAAAACCACTGAGCCGAGGTTCTCATTCGGTGTAAGACCTTAGGCCATGTAAAATTCTGAAAAACGAAACAACTCTCAACGTATTTTTACGCAGTGTTTGAAAAATCTCTAACTCGGACTTGAACTCGCAACAAGCATGGTGCCTGCTCTAGACTCACCCTATAAGTTGGGTGAATGTGCTGCTGTGAAGAAAATCGAACCCATTTCCCAAAAATGTTGAACTGAGTAACTCTCATGGCTACAACAATCTAGTAAGAGACCTCAAAACTTCCTATGGTACATCGCAGTTTGCTGCTGAGCTTCCCGTTTCAGGGTGGCTAAGCTAGGACTGGAACCACAGCCATGGCATCGCATGCCAACCTCTAGGCCAATAAGCCCATTGCTTTGTGAGCTCAAGGTATGAGAATTGAGAATCAAAGATCGATGTCATATGTCAAGTTTACCAAACGCAAAATCCTTCTTGATATGATGCATTCTTTTACTCAACTGTTCATATAATAGGTTCCATTACAACCAAATGAATAAGAACCCAGTTATCTGCGAGAAAAATTTACTTTGTTATCTATCACTATAACACGAATGTGTTTTTCAATCAGTTCTTAGGAGGTTTTACATTGATATCATGTGTGAAATATGACTGCGCAATTTATTTCAGCCAAAACATGAGACTGGCTAGCTTTGATAAAATTCAAAGAAGCTGATGTATCACAGATGATATTGAAGCAGATTCCGTTGTTAAGAGATACGAGTAAACAAAGTTGCATCTGAGGGGGCAATTTCATGCTACGTCAACACCCTCCCACCAATTACATTTCTTGGGAGCCATTTGATGCATGTTCAACCGAGTCTTCATGAATCATACAATAAACTAAATATATATACTTCCCTGTGACAATCCAAAACTCAGAAATGAAGGGAGATCACAAATTCCTATCAGGTATAAACCGCTTCTCCACCAATTGATGAATTCACACTAGTGATAATTTCAGTTCGGTGATCCAAAATATCATCCAGCAATTCAACTGCTCTCAAAATTTTCCTCTCCTTGCAAACTGATTCAACAAAGGATGCCCAAGAACCCGAATCAGGTATAACCCCCTTCTCCAACAAATTGTGCAGAGCCTTGACTCCATCACCCACTCTCCCTTCCTTAAAGAGAGAAACCAGTAGCTGGTTTGAGGTGGCGAAATGGGGCAAGAAGCCCCTTCCGAGCATCAAATTCAGCAGCCCATATCCCAAATCAACCTTCCCTTCCGTGCACAAGAAATTTAACACAATCCTGTAACTGCCCTTGTTTGGATTAACACCCTCATGGGGCATCCTCTCCAGCATCTTAATGGCATCTTCAAACCTATTCTGTCTACATAGGCCCCCAATCACCACATTGAAAACAACAACATCAATCTTACACCCCCTCACCTTCATCTCTCTCATCAATTCTAGCCCCTCATCAACCCTACCTTCTCTACAAACCCCACTGATAAGGGCAGTATATGTGATGGAATCAGGCCAACACCCACTTAGCTTCATTTCCTTGAAAGTTGACCTCGCCTCCTCTAACCTCCCTCCCTTACACAGTCCATCAATCAAGGTCGAGTAATTGAAGAGATTGGGTTCACACCCTTTTCTCCTCATAAAACCCATGATTTTCTTGGCCCCCTCAATGTTCCCCTTTCGACAAAACCCAGATATCAACACATTATATGCCACAGAATCAGGCAAAATGTTTTGAGAAATCATTTTCTCAAACAGTTCAATGGCATTCTCAATCCTACCATCATCACACAATGCACCCATGAGAGTGGAGTATGTGATCACATTAGGGGCGCAATTATTCATCTTCATTTGCTCAACAACTGAGAATGCGCTATCCATATCTCCGTTTCTGCAATGATATTTCACAAAGATATTGAAAATGCAGGTGTTGGGTGTTAACTTGAGGTTCTTCAGATCGGTCAGTAGGGTCTTAGCCATGTCGAGCTGGTAAAGCTCAACAAGATAATTGAGACAAGTGCTGAGGGCCTTAAGAGAGGGGCGAGAACCTGTAAAAGGAGTGATTTTGTAAAAAGTTTCAACAATTTTGTTTGGAATTTGGGATTTGAAGAAATGGGTCATGAGGTTTAGGAAGAGGCCTTCATAGAAACGACAGGGCTCAAGGCTCATCTGCCGGAGAATGCCCTCCACTGCATCGAATTTGCGAGCCTTTGCAAGAACGTGGAGAATGGTGGAGTAGGTTTGGTGGTTGTGATAGAAGCCTCTTTGGGCCTTTGCTCTGTTGAAAATGTCAAGGGCCCTTTGTGGGTCTCTCTGGTTTTTAATGAGCTCGATTGCGGTTTCATGGTTAACGAACTTGGGTGGTTTAGGGGGTTCAGGAGGAGTGATTAGAGAGGTGCAGGGTGGTGGTTTTGGAGGGTGATGGAGAGGAGAAATCCAAGGCATGGAGGAGAGGCCTCTGGTTATGGTTCTGAGTAGGGGTATCATTGAGATCGGGATTCTAGAGCGAGCGAGCGAGCGAGAGAGAAACTGAGATTTACTATGAGAGAAAAGATCGCGGTTTTTCCTTTGGGGTAGCCCTTTTAAGCTCTTCACTTGTAAACTGAGAAAGCGTCAGCAGTCAGCAAAACTTGGGTTATCATAAATCCATTTTACAGATTTGCTTCATCGATTTTTTTGTTTCTTCAGTGGTTTGCTTTTATCGGTTTAGAGTGAAAAAAAAAGATATAGGAACTGGGGAGGAGATAGAGTGAAATCCAGAAGAAGTATAGGAGGTTTTAGGGGAGTTAATAAAGCGTTTTATTTGGAGAAAGCCAGAGAGAGAGGTGGAGATGATAACCACCAATTTAGGTTGCATGATTGGAGAACGCGGATTTAACTCTGTTAGGCCCGGTGACGGACTGGGCCTGGTATAGGCGGCCTTTGTCCTAGGCCCGGTCCGAGTTCTAATAAAAGTTGAAAAAAATACCTAGAGAGATTGAGATAAGGTAGGTTTAACACTACAGAGATGTTGATTTCCTGGAAGAACTCGGTGTAGAAAATTCACCTATAGAAAATAACGATGATCTACTTAAGATTATAGTTGATGTATAACAATCACTATCAATAGATAGTAATGGCCATAACCAAAATGATGGTGTTGAAACGACAACACATCCTGAGTGGCCAAAGCAAGTTTAGAGCTCCAACCTTTTATCTTGATGATTTTTGTGTCTATATGAATGAGGGCATAGAAAACTCTATTGACTTAGATGATACTCATGATACCTTTGAATTCAAAGATGCAATGAAATCTCAAAAATATCAAGAGCGGTTAATGCCATGACAGAAAAGTTTAATTCAACCGAGAAGAATCAAGGTTCGGTTCGGTGTGAAGCCCATTGGTTGCAAATTGGTTACAAATATGTAAAGAAGCTGCAGTCCTCCACGCTGTCAATTAATTCCGTGGGTGAACTGGCGAAACCGGAGCGCACCCAAAGCCCCAGTTACCAGTGTGTTTTATAGATTTTTTTTTTCCTTTCCACTTTGCTCTTAAAACCTTCTACCGCACCATAGAATTGCTCTCCCTCTAGATATCCTCTTTGATTGTCTCTATGGATCCCCCTTTATTTCCCTCTCAGATCTCTTTGAAAAATCAAATTCTTATTTTCTCTCTCCTCTCCATACCTCTCCATCTCCATGCTTCTTCTCTCCCTCTCTCTTCCAACTGCTCATGGCTATGATCATGGGTTTGTTAGTAACCCCTGTAACAGAAGAGAGACCATCGGATCTGTTGAGCTCATCTCCGTACTTCTCTCTCTTTCTTTACTCACTATACTTTCTATTTCTTGCAACAGAAGGGTGACCATAGGATCTATTGAGCTTCTTGAGGAGTGGACGTACACCATCAATAATGCAAATAAATTGAGCTCTCTACGATCAAAAGTACCATCTGTTTCTCTCACAAAGAATCAAATAGTTAAGACAGGATCGTATAAAGTGCAAGTCTCTCTAGAATCAAATAGTTAGACAGGATCGTATAAAGTGCAAGTCTCTCTAGAGCACATAAATATCTGAGAATTTGAGTTTCTCTGTTTTACTATTTCAGTGAGGATTGTTTCTTCCATCTTCAATTAAAATTTGAATTATACGCTTGCTCTTGAGATTATCGCTCCTCCTATGCTGGTCATTATCCAGTATCCGTTTGTTTCAATAGAAAAACCATACAGAGTTGGCATTCTTTAGTAAAATATATTTACTGGTGGATTGTGCGTCAATACATTTTGTTGGGTCTCTTTGTTTGCAGAAGTTTTTAAGGCTCTTTTCATCGGACAATTTAGAGAGAGAGGCAGGAGAAAGGAGAAGTGGACACTTTGGAGCAGTGGTTTAAAAAACGGATCGGTGATTCGGATCGGATATCTCAAAAACCCATCCAGATCGGCGAATCGGCATTCTGGATTGAAAATCGGTCGGATTAAACCTTAATAAAAATCCGAAAAAATTATTAAAATTCATTATAGATGTTGTTTTTTAAGAATTCAATAAGAAATGAGGGTACTCCATTAAGAATTTTCATTTCTTTGCATGAATATGCGAATATTGATATGTTCTTTCCCTGCATGAACTACTATTTACCATTTAATTTACATCACACAGAATGATAAACATAGAATTATCATAGATTAAGTATATCATCATACATGAACTACAATAAAGCATACAATTCGTAACATATGATCCAAAAATAAAATGACAGACGACGTCGTTCTTCATCTTGGTCACGCTGGTGCCATTGATTGAATTCGCGTGACAATTCATTGACTCGTTCTAAAAACGAATCATCCAAATTAGTGGGTACTTGACTATACCCAAATCCTTGAGTGTTAGTGTTTTTTGTGGTCCTAATCCAAAATCCCCAAAGCTTGTCCATCCTTCATGCTCATCTACACTATCGTGCTCATCCCTACCCTCTTGTTGTTGGGACTCGATATGTCAATAATTTAGCTGGGATTGGGTGGCCTCAGAATCATCATCTCTCTCATTTCCCCTTGGACCCCCTTCCCACTCTCCCTCATTAGGTGTAATATCACCGACAGCTCCGACGAATTGTGGATATGTTGGCGGGCTGCTTCCTCTTTCATGCTGCTCATCACCTTCTTCAAGATCTTCCTCACCGATAGCCTCAAGTAACGCTCTCTTGTACAACACTAGCTCGTCTTCTTCTACTACCCATTGTTCTGTTGTGTTTGTGACAAATATTGTGTCAAAATCTATCGGCCCATAGTCTTCAAGCTTCCTTCTTATTTGTCTCTCTCAGAGGTTTAAGTTGTAATGAACGTAGACTAGTTTATGAAGCTTCTCAGAAGCGAGTCCATTCTTACTAGTAGTGTGCAACCATTGGAACGTACTCCAGTTTCGTTTACAGCCAGCAGTAGAACATGTCTGCGAGAGCATCTTGATTGCTATCCTCTTTAGGTGAGGTGCATCACTACCATATATCTCCCACCATTCAGCTGGATTAAAATGCAAAAAGCATTGTAAAGGCAAGAACAATTCATAAGATTACATATATGAATGAACAAAATATTAGTTGGGGGATAACCTGGATCTATCTTAGTTCGAGAATTCCTGACAAGTCTAGTTCTGAAAGATCCTATAACATCCTTATACATTGCAAGCTAAAACAAAATATTTCGTTTTAGTGTATTATTCCTCACAAATATAACAACTCAATCAAGTTCTTACCCAAATATTAAATAATACCTCTTGTATTGCTGCTACCTGGTTTCGATAGCTTCTCTCCAACCTGGCAATAATGTATCTGACCCCTTCCATAATCTTATGGGGATATTCAGGTATCAAATAGAAAAATTTTGGGTTGAAGTAGTAACCGAGAAAATATATAGATAGAGAAATATCATTTAAAATTTCATAAAAAAATAATTTAGAATGAAACATTCTAATGATATAACTATATATTTACCTGCATAATGAATTGGACGTCCAAATTTAGTGTTCCACCTTCTTTCTATAATCTCGATCACTTTACTAGCAAAACTACATTTCTCCCCAATAGTTGATTTGACCATCTCGATACCTTCATAAAGGATGCCCATGGTAGCTTTTTTGTCAGCATCCACCATTCTTAACACCGTGACCAAAGGGACAGTGGCCTCTACGATACTGGAACATCGAGATCAGAACCTCCTACTTGAGACTATGCCGACTTTTAACTCGATACTGGACTTCGAGAGGCGGTTATGTAACCACTCCCCACTGGTAAACAATTTCTTTATTGCACCTTCAAATTCTCGAATGGAGTCCACAGCCAAGTAATATGTTGCAAATCGGGTTATGCCTGGCCTGATTATCTTTTTTTTCTTAGACTGATATCTAAACAAAAATAAAATTTTATAATGGTTATATATAATTCTTGACACCAATCTCGCTTCTTGTAGAGTCTCCTTTACAATTTTGATCTCACCGATCTCCTTTAACATAAGATCAATGTTATGTGCAGCACACGGGGTCCATACTAGATGCTTTCTCTTATCCATCAACTTACTGCCCACAGAAACACATGCGTGCGCATTGTCTATAATAAACTGGACTACATGCTTATCTCCCACCTCCTCTACTATCTGATCATATAGTCGTACGTAGAAGTTTGTATCCTTCTTCGTCCCTGATACGTCTTTGCTAGACAAAAAAACTAAACCTTTTTGGGGAATAGGCCAAGAAGTTTAAAAACTCTTTTTTGCTAACTTTATTTAACCAACCATCACTCATGAGAGTAATGCCTGTTCTTGGCCAACTCTGTTTATATTCTTCAATTCACTTTCTAACTTCCTCCACCTTTTCATCCAATATTGGCCCACTGAGCTCATATGTCGTCGGAGGTTTTACCCCGGGCCCGGCTCTCTGGATTGCGTTGATCATTGGTGGAAAGTATGGGCTATTGGATGCATCAAAGGGGAGCCCTTTATTGTAGAATCATTTAACAACATATCTGCCCAACATGTTTCCCGTACCTGTCACCATGCCTTTGAGGGTCATCTGTTCTGACTTAGGTTTTGAGAGAAATGGGTCTATACGACCTGACCTGCAATACTGGCACTCCTAGATAAGCTAGAAACAATTTCTTCAATATCTGATTCCTCTTGATACATATTGCCACCAATCCCTCCATACATATTTGAGCTGGGCCCGCCATACATGCTCGAGCTAAGCCACGTCATGCAGGTCTAAGCTAGGCCCACCATGCATGCCCATGTCATAACCACCAGGCATTCTAAAGACGTGTTCCCTCTGGTATGTTTCTTGTAAACTCATTCTTGTGGCCATCTCCAAGTCATTATTATATTGTTCTTTTGGATCATTCCCGTTTGATAGCGTATATAAACTAGCTATCTCATCATCCATCTTCTGTTTTACAATTTTTTTGCCTTTGGTAGCCTTGAGAAATGCCGTCATATCCTTTCTTACATTATGAGGGACACTATTGTACGCAGAAACATCTCCCTTAACTCTTGCCAAGTGTTGCTTGAACCTATGTACCCCGCTACTTATCACTCTTTAGCAGTAATTACAAATAATTTGTCTTTTTTGTTGGGATCAAGTCTGACTCCATGCTGCCATGCAGGGTCTTCCACAGATCTTGCCATAGTTCAACTGTTTCAATATGTAAATGGTTAAACATTAACCTGCAGTTCAACATGAAAAATAATCACCATGTATAGTGATAATATATAGGGGTAGTTCATGAAGTTATATTTGTTGTTAATGCAAAATATTTCTATTGATAAAAATATTTTAGTTCCTATTGTGAAATATAATTTATTTATGCAATATTATAGATAAAGATAGCCTATATCAGCCACTACATATAGAACAAAAAATTTACATTCATATAGTATCAATAAAAAATATATTTACAATGGTATAATAATTCACAATGCCAATACATATGGACTTGTCACAAATCTTCATTTCGACAAACATGAATTAGTTCCTACTGAGAAAAAAAAATTATTTATGCAACATTATAGATAAAAAAAAGTTTGTATAAGTCACACTTAGAATCAAGAAAAAAATTACAATAATATAGTCATCCATAATGCCACTACACGTATATTTGACACAAAAAACATTTACAATGATATAGTCATTCACAATGCCACAAATAAAATTTACAATGATATAGTGGGCACAATCCCAACTCAATTGAAATGATCACAAATAGTCGTACATCTCAATTACAAATATGCAAGATAATATAATAAAAAATGTAAGCTCCAAACATGGCTACAACTCAATTATCAAGAACATACATTTTTTGCATTAAAAATTTAATAATAAAATTGAAAAATATAACATAATATAATTATCATACATGCCATGATTTTTTTACAATGATATTCACTTTAATTCCTCATGATAATACAGTTTAACAACATGTATTTTTTGCATTAAAAATTTAAAAAATTAAAAATACATTTTTTAATTCAAAACTGCGTTAATAATATAATACAGTTTAACAACATGTATTTGTTAATGTATTTTTTTGCATTAACGACAAATTTAAAAATATAGTTTTGCATTAAAAAATATAATAACATGTATTTTTTTGTATAAATAATCTATCAACATGCAATTTTTTGAACTAAAAATTTAACAATAAAAATTTAAAATATTGTTTAATTCCTCATGATAATCAAAACCTGGTCACGATTTTCACAATTTTTCGAAAAATCACGATTTTTCAAAAAAATTAATAATGAATTAAAAAAAAAAGAAAAAAAAAAGGCAGTTCTTCATAGACCCACCTAACATCAGTCATTCCAACTAAAAAATCCGCCTCAAATCGAATAAATTACCTCAAATTGAATACATGTTTTGATAAGCAACACTATAAGGAATTAAAGCCCTATAATATTAACACATTATTATTAAAAAAATTAAATAAAATCGATTGAATTGAGGGAAAAAAAAAAAACCCAATTCTTCATCAGTCATTCAAGCTCAAAAATCAAGCTCAAATTGAATAAATCAGATCAAATTGAATACATGTGATGATGAACAAGACTATAAGGATTCAAAACCCTATAAATTTAACACATTCTTTGTAAAATATTGAGTAAAATTGATAGAATGGCAGAAAAAAAAAAAAAAAAAAAACAGCCGTCTATTTTTTCTTCACAGACATCAGTCCTTTTTCTCAAAACTCAAGCTCGAATTGAATAAATAAAATCAAATTAAATACATGTGATGATAAACAACATGATAATTAAATCAGACCCTATAAATTTAACACATTATTTGTAAAATATTGAGTGAATTTGATAGAATGGCGGGGAAAAAAAAAAAAAAAACACAGTTCTTACCTGTTTTTCTTGCACCCGTGCCTTCGAATTCAAAATTGATATTTATTCCTCCAAAATAAACACAACTTATGAACAAAAACTTCTGAACAACACTCTTACGATCAATCACCCTGAAATTTTACAAAAAAATGATGCCCTCTTTCGCTTGAAATCAGTGAAATGGCGGAAACCCTAAAACTCACTCTTCGATCCAAATTTTTTTGATCAAAATCGGTGATTTTTACTACCTTTTATTGACTGAAAGATGAAAAATGATAAGAAAATGATAAAAAAAGATGAAATCCGTGAAGAACACTGTGCAACCCATATTCTTGAGCGAGTTAATGGTGAGACTCGATGATTTACTATTGGGAATCACTCGGTTCTATCTAGACACGGGCGATTCCCGGTATTCAAGTGGAACCGGCACGGGGTATGCCGATTCTCGAGTCGAACCGAGCGAATCCGGTTCGACTCGCCGAGTTTTCAAACCCTGCTTTGGAGAGAGAGGGTGTAGGGCATCTCGGCAGGTGACTGGGCGAGTTGGTGGACCGGAAATAATGGGTGCTAGAGTGAAGTTTGAAAGAAAAGCGGGTTTTGAAAATGACAAAGGCGCTAACACCGGGCCTTCGGGTTTTTCACTTTGCACTTTTTTATGGGAAAGGTTTATATACTTCCCCTTCCCCTCATAGAAAGATTTATGCTTCCTCTACCATCCAATCGTCCAATTTTGATCAAGAAAGCCACTCACCGTTTGATCTTAGATCCAACGTCTCAAAATATTTTATTTTTAATTTTTTTATACAAATTATATGAATATGAAATTTGGTGCATGTCATCTTCTCATTGGGGTGCACCTATAAAAATATTAAAAATAAATTTTTGATAAAATATAATGACCAAATACCCCTTGAAACTTTTAGGGGTATTTTGGTTATTTTATTTTATTAGAAATATTTTTTAAATATTTTTTGCTCGTGTGAGTTTAATAGAGGATTCGATGTGTACAAACGTGACATTGTGATTGGGGCAATCTTAGCCCTCCATTCAAAATGGATAGTTGGATAAGGGGAAGTATATAAGTTTTATGTTGTAGGGGAAGCATATATAGCTTGCCCTTTTTTTTGTTGGGTTGTGTGACAAATAGACGCTGCCTATTTAAATCAGCAGGTCAGAAGGCTGCAGCCCAATTCCAATTAATAGGGCTGCAGCCCTATAAAAACTGCATCCTTCAAATAATAATATCAAAGCTCAGTTAGTTTCAAAGAGTTTTACTCAAAAAAAGAGAGTCATGTTCACATTATTACACAATTAGAATTAAGTTCATATCCATTAGAATAATTTTGAAAATTGGTCTTCACTATGACATTTAACAATACCAAATGGGTTTAAGATTCATTTTTTAATATAGGGGTGGCAATGGGTTGGGTTAGGTAAGATTGTGTCGGGATTGGATCCAGACCTGAAAAAAAAAAAAAAATTGTTCTTTACATAGCCATCTTACATAAGCCATTTTAACCAAAAAATCCATCTCTAAGTGAATAAATTACATCCAATTGAGTACATTTTCTGATAAATAACAATATAAGGAATCAAAACCATAAATTTTGAACACATTATCATCAATAAATCAAATCAAATCGATTAAATTGAGCACAAAAAAAAACGCAGTTCTTTTCTTCACAAACAGTCATTGAATCTAAAAAATGAAGCTCAATTTGAATAAATCAGATCAAATTGAATACATCTAATAACGATTAAAAACGTTAGAAATCTAACACATTATTTCTAATATATCATGAACAAAAAATCGAAAGGCGGACAAAAAAAAAAAAAAACAGTAGAATTTTTTTTCCACAGACATCTCTGTGTTCATCTAAAAATTCATGCTGTAATTGATCAAATTACATAAAATTGAATATGTTAAATCATAATAGGCACAATAAAGATTAAAAACCATACAAATTGAACTCATTATCTTCAAAATATGCAGTGATATTAATCATATGGCGGAAAAAAAAAAAACCCAAACTTCTTACCTGGTTTTGTGAACCGGAGCCTTCAATCTTCAAATAACTCTGTTTTTCTCAACGATTATCACAAATTCGTAACAGAAAGTTTTGATGAACAACTTTACGATCAAAATGCCTACAAATTTTGACAGATTCATGCCCTATTTGGCATGAAACACAAGGAAAGGCGAAAACCCTAAAAGTGCAACTTTCGTGATAAAAAAACACAAAATTTTTCAACCATTTAATTCGTGAAAAAGCTGAATAAAGCTGTTTAAAGCCTGCATATTAGATCACATGCCAAAAAAACAAGAAAAATGATAAAAAAATGACAAATTTTGAAGAATCCCGTGAAGAACACTGTGCAGCCTCGTGTTTTTCACGGGACTCGCCGATTCCGTACAGTGAATCGGCGAGTCACTGTACAGAGTCGCCCGGTTCTCTCTAGAACTGGGTGATTCCCGATTTTTTGAATGATTTGAGACGCCTACTGTCGATTCCCGAATCAAACCGGACGAGTCCGGTTCGACTCGGCGTTTTTTTAAACAATGATTTGGATATAAGAATTGAACTTGAGATGTAGCCTGCTGACCGACCGTCAGGTAGCAGCACTCCGGTCCAAGGTCGATTCCTAATAGCCAGTATACTCTCGCGGGAACAGGAACTCATTTGACTTTAGACCGCACACATTTCACGTTGCCACTGATTTTTCAGTCCTCTTGCCCGTAAACTGTTCGATGGCATAAACTGACGGTTCTGATGAACCACTGTCTTAAGTCCTGTCAGTTTTTAGCCTCTCAATGAGCGGTAAACGACCCTCTATCTCCCAAACCTCCCGCTCGTTTCTTTGATTTTAGGACTTGCTTCACTAATGGCTTCTTCCTGTACACCTCGCATCATCGCCGTTACCCCATTCCTTGTAAACCCTAAAACCTCTCGCTCTCCGTCATCTCTCTCTCTTCTCTCTACACCACTGTTCCATAGAGAGATACCCAACCTATCATGCAAAAAACCAGGTACTCTCTCATGCTTTCCCCTTAACTTTATCTCACCATTCTCAGTTTCCGCTTTTTTCATCATATTAATCTCTCTCTCTCTCTCCCCGTCCCCTTCTAGCTATTTCTGTGTTTGTTCTTTTTTTTTTTGTTATTTTTCTTGACGTTTTTCTGGTATTTTATATTGCCATTTTCCTATTCCTTAACTCTAGTTGCTAGTTGACACTGTGATCAATAGCATCAATAGGAGCCAGGAATTGTTCTCTATTTTGCTTTGGTGTCTCATTGAATATTTTGCGGTTTCTGTATTTTCATCTGATTGCCCTGGGATTAGTTACTCTATGTATGCCGATGGACTAAATCCTTTTTCTCGTGTGATTCGGTTTTCATTCTCTTTTTTATTTTCCTTTGGATTTTTTTTGTTTGAGACAATCTGCACAATTGGGGGCTTCGTGAACTATCTTGAGCAAGACTGCCATGCCCTTTTAAATTGGACAATTTCCGATGATATATGTCAAAAAAGCTTGTGTGTACTGTGTTTTTTTGTTAATCAGCTCTTTCAATTCTACTATCAAAATGTAGTACTTCAAAAAAAAAAAATCTCCTATCAAAATGAGGTTTAATGCTCTTAAGAGTTCTTCTCACTTGCTGTTCTTAGGACTGACGGAATAGGTAAGTAATTTCTATAGTTCTTCTCACTTGTTACTCACTTCTCAGTGATTGAGGGGATGTGGAAATAAAGAATTTTATGAAACTTGATTATTTTGGAGTTATTTTTCTCATTGGAAATTTATGTTAGTCTCTAACATGGTCTGAGTTAGATAGGAGTACTCCAAATAGTATGGATCTTTAATTTTATTAAGATGTTAATTGTCCTGAAAGTGTCCAAATTACTGTGATCTAAGATCATTGTAGAACATGTATGCGGTTTTCTCTTCTCGTGTGTTTTTTTGCTAAGGAAAATGTAGATGTGGGCCTGTGGC
This sequence comes from Amborella trichopoda, assembly GCF_054954075.1. NCBI lineage: Eukaryota > Viridiplantae > Streptophyta > Magnoliopsida > Amborellales > Amborellaceae > Amborella > Amborella trichopoda. Next base: position 48,509,493 of record NC_142339.1, on the reverse strand, counting down.
TTTCTCTACTGTGTCATAATGAAGTGAACAGATGGTGTCTATCATTTCTTATATGGAATTAGTTCTCAACTAACACAAAAAGAAAAAAAAACTAGCAATGGATTTGAAAAGAGAGCTGCAAAATCACCCTACATGTCTATGAATGGTCAATTTACACCTGACTAACTCAAAATTGAATGTTTGATGGAATGTAGCCATAAGTAAATACATGGAATCTGTGTATTTACATTCATTGTACAGCATAGTAAATTTAAATGCATTATCCTTGAAGAAATGAGAGCTGATTCTAAGAAATAGGGTAGAAAGCAGAACATGTATGTTTCTCTAAAGTTGGGATATAAGATCATAGTGGTCTCTGAAATATGTTTCTTGATAACATGTTTTCTACATACTGCCAGTTTTCTCTGCTATTATGGTGCATAGAAGGTCTATAAGGTTATTCAATTTATAGAACAGAATGGTATTGTGAGGTCCCTGAGTTGCAATTTAATGGAATCTTAGTTTATGTATAAATGCAATGCAACAAATGATATGAAAAAGTGAGATACGAATAGAGGCTCTAAACAGAGTCACCGAAACACTCAAAGACACTTTGTATCCCCCTTTGCCTAAGAAATAATTAACTATCTGACTTTGTTCACTGAGGCCAGTCCCCATGTCAGCCAGTGACAGATATTCCATTTCAAGTGCTTCATCTTGCTCTTTTGCTGCTGATCTCTCTAGAAGCGAATACTCTGTCTTTACTATAAGGCGTCAGTATTGTTGTTCTTTTCTTACATTCTTATGTTTTCATTGTTTCTATCAGGGATTCAGTCTTGAACCCTGTCATTGAGATAGGGTGCACTGTATCACCAGACTTAGATGATCAACTTGTCACACTATTTTCATCTTTCCATACGAAAATCTAAGTTCTAACTGCAGAAAGTAAAAAGAGAGAATTCAAGTGTTCCAAAGAGCTTCATAGGAGCTCAAGCATAAAACCAAATAACGTTAGTGATCATCATGTGTTCTTTGTGGCAATTATAGATTATGCTTGTTGGTGAATTTTATGGCATTTCTCCTTCAGCACTTGTTCGTAGCAAATTTTTGTATGTGTTTGAAAGTTTGTTATGCACATTTTGTGTTTTCTGTTTATCTTTTATACTGTTGGATGCTACTTTCAAAGAGGGGTCTTTCAGAAAGCATTTTATTTTTAAACAGCATCTTTCTTTGATTTCATGCTCTATAAGCATTCAAGATTAAGGATGTGTCATCACAAATTGCAAATTGGAATTCCATATGTTGAGCATCTTTTGTGACCTCAAGTGCTGACTGTTTCTTCTTTTACTTAGGATTTCTATATTGTTCTTCTCGATTTCCTGGAGCCAGTACATCAGAAGAGACTTCAACTACAACCTCAGAAGAGCCAGACACCTCATCTGAGGGAGCTGCACCTACTAAGGAAGTAAAAATCCCTGAAGACGCTTCTGCTGGCAGTGACTTCCAAGCTAATGAACTTTTGGATGCCTTTAACTTAAAGGTTGGTGCTTTTAGAAGTTTTTTTTCGTATTGTGGCTGAATGAAACCCATGAAAAATTAATTTTTAATTCTATCTTTCAATTGTTGTGCATTTATGAAAGAAGCGCCAAGTGTGAGCTAATGTTGTTTAATTGATTGGTTGTCAATTAGTTCCAGGCTAGATACATCAGATTTTCCAAATTTTCTGTAAAACAATTATGTTTCACTTTTTCTGTGGAAAAGGAAACAGGGAATTGCTTTAGATTTTTTAAATCCAGAAAAGTAACAAGCTCTTTATTGGGATATCTGTAAGTGTTTGTTCTGGAAAATGCTTTCTTCATGCTTCTCCCCATGGATTCCTTTTCCCTTTGGAGCGCATTTTATGACCCCAAATTCATTGTCGGTAGTGTTGCCTTGCCTCCAGTTTGTGTCTATTTCCAAATTTATTTTTGTGGCTTTAGCTACCCTTCTCTACATGCTCCTAAAACTCCCCCCCCAAATGATCATATGGTGCTGTTGTTTATGAGAAATTAAATTTTGGAACATTTGTGCTTCCAATCCCCCTTTGAGGTGTTCTTGGTTTTATTTGATGTGTTTCGAATTCAACACAAAAAACAAAAAACAAAAAAAAGAAAAAACTAAATCAGTGCTATCCAAGTAATTATGGATTCTTCCAATTCCATATTGAAGCTTGCTTTTCATTCTACAAGTTTTTAAATGCAGGCATTACGTGTCTGACATAGTTAACTGAATCACAGTATCCTCAACAATCTTCAAACAGAATCCACAAATTGCTTCATGAATGGGAATGATCACACACTTAACTTTATGAATGGGAATGATCACACACTTAACTTCATGAATGGGAATGATCACACACTGAACTTTACATTACCCTTTACATTATCAAAGGGTAATGGACCGCCCAGTGCCTATGCGGTCTAGAAGGCCCGGGCACATCGCCTAGGCCTAGGCGGCCAAACTGGGCGGTGGTCCCTGGGTGGCCGCCTAGGGCCTGCGCCCCGCCTAGAAGCGGAAATGTTTTTTTTTTTTTTTTAAAGATATAAAAGGTTAGAAGGAGGGGATTTAGGTTCATTTAAAACCTAAACCTACAAGAACCCCTTTTAGAGAGAAAGAAACTTCAAGAAAACTACATTTCATTGGATTGAAGTGTCTCAAAGTTTGGAGTTCAAGCAGTCAAAGTAAGTGCAAAACTTTATTTTTAAGATTGATTGTTTTATTTTGATATGTCTTCTTGAGGAGTTAGTCGGAGTGGAGATCCGGGTTGGAAATGTGGATACAAGCCGAATCCAAATGACAAAAATTGCGTTAGATGCAATTTTTGTGAAAAAGATACAAAAGGAGGCATAAACATGTTTAAGAAACATCTTACTGGTATTAAGGGGGATGTTGCCCCTTGTAAAAATATTCCTAAAGCTATCAGAGAGGAGATTAAGCAATATATGAGTTCTAGAAAACAAAAACAGGAACAAAATCCTTATCATAGATCTATTTCTGCTACGTTTAAAAGAAGTGATCCGGGTTGGACGTATGGGTACAACCCAAAACCAAATGATAAAAATTGTCTAAGGTGTAATTTTTGTGAAAAAGATACCAATGGGGGTATTAGCCGATTCAAAAAACACCTTGCTGGTGTTAGAGGTAATGTTGCTTCTTGTACAAATGTTCCTGAAGCAGTTTGGGATGAGATTAGAGATCTTCTGAATTTAGATGAACTAGAAAAGGTTGAAAATAAGCCTTGTTCTATTGAAGTATCTTCTCCAGGTTCTAGTTGGAGTGGTGATCCGGGTTGGAAGTATGGTTATAACTCGAATTCAAGTGATAAAAATCGTATTAAATGTAATTATTGTGGAAAATATACTAGTGGGGGCATTTACCGGTTTAAAAAATATCTTGCCAGTATTAAGGGGGATGTTGCCCCATGTAAAAATGTTTCTGAGGCTACCAGGGAGAAAATTATACAATATTTGAGTTCAGAGAAGCACAAAGAAAATGGTAGAGCAGCCAAGACTCCTAGGGCCTTATCTGCACAGACTGCACATGCTAGTAAGAGGAAGGTAGAAGAAGATGAGGAGGAAGAGGCAGATTCAGAAGAAACAGAGGAGGACGAGCGTTATATTGAAGAGGGAGATGACTCTGATGATGATGGCCTCGACTCTGATGCATATGATAAGGCTTGCCCTATTGATATTCCTTCTGATGATGATGATGACGACGACTGAAGACTCTTGCCTCTTGGTTCTGAGTGTTGAGTGTTGTTTGTTGTGTTGAGTCATGAGTGTTGACTTTTGTTAGGCTGTATATTTTCTAAATTTCTGTATATTTCTGTTGTGTTGAGTGTTGACTTTTATATCCTATACTTGTATGGTTTTGCAGTTTTCTGTTTTAACAATATGGATTATCAAAATTCTCTTCTCGACATCTATCTTTTTTTTTTTCAACTTGGAATATGGTATTTGGTAACTTGGTATGTTTTGTCAATTGGGCAGCCGCCCAGGTTTTGGGCGCCCGCTTAGGCGCTGGGTGGCCTGGACCCCCCAGGTCGCCTAGGACCCGCCTGGCGCTTTTTGCTACACTGATGGGAGTAGAAGATGTAAATTTTCGAAAGCCATGGTAAACAGAAACCTATTTCACAAACTGAATACCAAGTTGAACAACATTTGAAAAATGGTTGGATGCTTGATGGTATGCTTTTATGGAAAAACATAAACTTTCGTGTCATAGTGTGTTAACGAATACAATGAAGTCCTAGAAATTGCATGGTACCCTCACGCAATGTTCAAAAATTCGGCGGCCTGACCGCCTAGGCGAAAAATTTCAAAAAACGCTTAGGTGCTGTCTGGGCGGTGGAATTATGCAGCCTGTCTCCAGATGCGCACCTAGGCGGGCAAGGCGCCACCTAGGTGCTACAGTCTGGGCGCCCGCCTAGGCACTGCCCAGTGATAGTTTGCAGAAGGGCCAAAAAAAACCGTGACTTTTAAGGTGAGCAAAACCGTGGCTTTTAAGGTGAGCAAAACCGTGGCTTTTAAGGTGAGCAAAACCGTGGCTTTTAAGGTGAGCAAAAACCGTGGCTTTTAAGGTAAGAAAACTTTCCAAAAAACTACTCTTTTATGATTTATCGAAAGATCGATAAAGTTTTGACTTTTGCGATTTCTTCCCAAAACAAAGGCAATAGTTCATGGGTGGATTTAGAGCTTCTAGTAGTTGATTTTGAGGATTTTTGGCGACCCAACAGACGAAGTTTGCACCGACATCAATCTGATATTGATATTTTTAAAGTATTATTATATTTGAAAGAGGGTTTTGATTTTATTTTGCTACAACATATTATGTTGCGAATCATGTGTTTTTTCTTTTACGATATATTTATATGTTTGGTTGATAACTTGATGTATTTGTTTTTTGATTTTGCCTTGTTGACTTTGTGTATCGTTACTAGTCTAGAGTCTAGACTTCTAGTTTCCTACAATGATATTTGGGATTTCAAGCATTTTAATGTCTTACAAGTTATAATTTTTTAACATTGGCCTAGGCGCCCGAATTCGCATTTTTGAACATCGGCCCTCACACATAGTTTTTCTTGTGATAATGTGACAATTTTCTGTCCGGCAAACTTCTTCAACCGTGTTTATTGGCTGCAAACCTGTAAAGAGTTTAATGGCTGACATGTTCTTAATAGTGAATGGTCTTTCACTGCTTTGAAAATATATGCACTAGGCTGTGCATGGAGTACTGACAGACGAGATGTACATATTATTGATGGTGGGGTAGAGAAAAGCCAGAAGACAAAGGGAGATATTAAAAATAAAAAGAGAAAAAAAGAAAAAGGGAAATTTAACTGCTGTAACTTCTCTAGCGATGTGGTCCCTAAACTCCTTTTTGACCTTGTAGGTCTGCTGAGCTGTCTGCCACCTTCTAAGGGATATTGTTACTCTCCAATGGCTTATATTAGTACTTTAAGAGAACCCCCTTCTACAATAATGGGGCCTGAGTATTGAGAAGATATCTTCCTAAGGCCAGAACGAAGAGTTAAAACTCTTTGAAACAGTAGAGTCCTCAATGCTCTCTGTACCTCAAGGAAATCTTCATCATCTCCACACTTCGATAACTCCTCCCAGCCCACTAGTTCCTGGGTTACTTATAGAAATTCTATCAAAATTAAGCTTGAGTTTTCCTTTTGGTGGGGGTTCTTGTTTGACTCTTATGGTCACTATTGGTCAATACTATAGGTCCAATTTTTTCAAAAACTTGCATCATAAAATCCTTGAAAGTCATCCACATCTAGAGCCCATGAAATGAGGAATCTCAGGGGTCCTCTCTGAGACCATCCACAACCTATAGCCTACTAATAATTGCCACTATGTTCCTAAGAATTGCCACTATGACGAGCCAGATGGGCATGGGTCCATGGGCTCACCTTAGCAAAAGCTTCCAAAGAATCTTCTTCAAAATTTTAAGGTGAATGAGAAAGTGGGAAACTATCTCTTTACCCGCCCAGCACATTAAACACATACAGGGGAATTGGAGTCCATAGTCATGGAGATAATCTCCAATTATGAAACAAATTTTTGGTGGAGCCCAAATATGATTTCTTCACATAGGAGGACATTTGTTGTGGAGTGTTCTAATAGTAAATTCCCCATTAGTGTCCCAAGACCATAAAATACTGTCATCCCTATCTTCTCCACAAGTGAAGCATGTCCCTTGTTCAACCACCAACTGATAAAGCTCTGTTGTTTCTCCCTTCCCAAGATTCCTTTTGAAGTGAGGTCACCAAATTAGGCCACCCCCTCATTCATTCACAACAGTCTTCACCTTGTCCTCAATGTTCATTGTTGGCAATTTAGATTGCTTCATTTTTGTTGTTAAAGGTTTCTCTAAGTTGTTAATGGCTTAATAAATCCTCTTTAATTGGCATTATTTAGTCTTTAGACATTGTTTCCTTGATGATAATTTTTTTTACCAACCATTCAGGCGACTGAACTTCTTTATGTATGAATTTACTTGTTCCATCCCCTGAGGCATTCTTGAATTGGCACTATTTAGTCTTTAGACATTGTTTCCTTGATGATAATTTATTTCATTCAAGAAGCTAAAAATCACGATTCATCTGATGTTTACTGTTGCCACCGTTGCTTATAGTTTTCTGTTGCCTTGCACGTGGGCCCTGGTAGGAGGATAAAATTCTTGCACAATTATTGTTTCAATACAGAGTCAAATGATGGCCTTCCTTAATGTTTTTAACATAGGATGGATTGTAAAAAAATATTTATAATGGAGGATAATGTTCCATTCTGAGTGACTCTTTATGGGCTGGAATTTCAATTCCATAGATATAGCCTCCAAAAACTAAGATTGTACTAAGGCAATGGTTGAGCTGGTTTGTGCAGACTTGGTTGGTATAACTTCTAAGAGCGATATTGGAAATGCATCACTTGCATTCTTCTTCTGTTTTGAGCTTCAATCATAATGTATGTGAACTAAGGGAAAATTTTTAGAGTGAAATTCATGAATTTGGAGCTCCAAATCACTGCCATCGCCCACCTCAAATTCATGAATTTGGGGGTCCAAAAACAGTGCAGATCTGATGATCTATGATAGAGTGAAATGTACAGTCGAAAGAGAGGGTACAAGACAGATCATTTTTAAGCTCAACTTATTTTTGTATTTATTTTGTTTTCTCAGATTCATGAGCGGTTGAGATTACCTGTAGAATTTTGGATTCAAAATCCATCTCGTAGATGGATTGTGGAAGGGTGGACTCACCACATTATGTGTCCCCTGACGCACATAAACCATACCTTTAATATATTTGTAAGGAGTGCATTGCACTTTTTCTAAGGTGCACCTGTGTAGACAATTGGGCCTGGGAGGTTTAGTGCACTCCTATAAGTCACATCTTATGTAGGAGACCATCCACTGCAGTTGTTCAGTCGAGTTCACTTTAGCCACATTCTCAGAGAAGTTTATGATATGAGGATGATGAATTACAAACCATTTTCTTTAGGGGATCCCATACCTTTGGGCTAATTGCCTCTCTCTTCCACTTTCTCTATTGTTTCATTATCTGTCTCCATACTCGATTTCGGCTTGATGGTTTACTTAGGAACAGAAGCTGCTAACCCAACTTTGCAAATCATCGGCATCATCATCATCATCAGAGGCCTTTCCTAACTACTAGGGATTGACTACACAAATCTTGCTCCGCCATTCTGCTCTATCAAGGTATCCTCAGTGAGATTATTAAAAAAAAAAACAGCCAATGCTAGATTATTAATATACAAATCAAATTAAAACTTCTCATGGAGGGTGTTTGGATGGATTTGAGGGAATAGAACAGGTTGAGGTTGTTTCCTATGTAATTTATGGATTTATTTAAAGAATCACGTGGCATGCTATGGAGCTTAACTGTTTCATCATTGTACACTCACTCTGCCATGTCTAATTGGTAGGATGAATATTCACATGAAAATCAATGGTCTAGTATTTTCTCTCTTAGTTGAATATGTTCCATCCCATCTTCTCTCTTTCCTTTCATGACATTGATTTCGGGTTTAAGCCACAGTGTGAAAATTAGGAACTAGAATTTGCATAAGAACTGAATTGTTTTTTCTTCCCATGTAGCTGGACTCTGAAAACACATACAGCATCTTCCTTTATGGTGGTGGAGCTTTGTTGGCTTTATGGATTTCATCAGTCATTGTTAGAGCACTAGACTCTATTCCTCTGGTATGTCTTTTGAGTAGTGCAGGCAATTATCACTCCATTGGGCACCGTTTCTGTTTACAAGGGCTCTTGTTGATGATTTTTTTTTTGGTATTTTGAATATTGTTTCAGTTCCCACAGGTGATGGAAGTTGTAGGCCTTGGTTTCACTGCTTGGTTCAGCTACCGCTATCTGATTTTTAAGGTGGTCTTTCAATTGCAAACCTTTCTAGACAGTCGACTTTTCATTATTTGTAATCAATCTGACATGTGTCCATATAACAGAAAAGCAGGGACGAGCTGTTGGTTAGAATTGAAGAACTGAAGCAGCAGGTTATAGGGTCACCTGATGATTGACTACAGTAATGTTATCTATCAATTTTGGCTCTTTCGACTTCCTGTCTGAGAATTGCTGCGCACCCATATGTACATTTAGCTTCATCTTTTGAAGAATGGTTTTCGAATGATTTCATCAACTGGATCTTCACTAGTTGAAATTATTTTTAGCATGATATTCTTTTGGCTCTTAACCTGTTATGGGGATGTTCATGTTCTATTTTCCATTTTCTCCATTAATGGCCCAGACCAAGATTAAGCCCAAACAAGGAAAGACAATCAACAGATCTTTTAGCAATTTGAAGTCATTTATCACATTTTACTCTGTTTTAATTCTTGAATGGGTCTATTTTGGCATTTCTCTTTCTGCTAAATTTGCATTAGGGCATCTTTTGATGACAATTATCTGATACCAGTTTAATCTAGACAATATTATTAGGGAAAAGTTTATATAGAGCCGAGGCTCTAAACAATCAAATTAGAGCCTACCTCAAAAATTTCTTTAGAAGAGGTTGTTTTGATGCCCAAATATCCTCAAATTGATAATCTTGACACCAAGATGCATGGACACGAGAAAAAAAATGGATTTCAAATTTTGGAAATAGTATATTTTGTAACGCATATTTGGACCGTCAATTTTCAGGATTTTCAAGTTTTCATAGATTTGTCGATCTACATTATTTTTGAAGCTTTAAATTTTATAAATAAAGATGAAAATATATTTTAAGACCATCACAAAGATTTTCATGAAATCACATATCTCTACACTACTTGATGGTAGGCTTTAATTTGATTGTTTAGAACCTGGGCTCTATACAAACCTTACCCATATTATTATGTTAGCTCTTTGATACATATATAATATTATTTGTCGATTTATAACAATTTTCAGCTATTTCTATCGAAAAGCATGTGGGTTTCAGTAGATTACTTAGTATAAAGGAAGAAACGACTTTTCAAAAAGATAAGACCTGTATTTAGTTGGTGCTCCTAACTCCCAAGTCCATACTGATAAGTAACCGCTATGGCCACTAAAAATTTGGCATGGAGCATTTGAATGCTAGTTTTTTTTTTTTTTTTCTTTTTTTCTTTTTTATCCAGTGGATTAGCAAAAACTTGGGTGAGTATAGCAATTCGTTAATATACTTCGTGAGAAAAATCACATTTGTTGTGGATCGTTATGAGTTAATGCTGGAAAATGGTCATAGTGATATTCAAACATTTTATAATAATTTATTTAACATGAATTTAGGTTAATGAAAGAATGACATGCAGATCTAGGAGGTACGTTTGTGCTAATTGCGCAGAATATTGCAAAAGGAAATCCAATATAGCCTCGCTTACAAGGAAATAGGGATGCATACCGCTCCTAGAGGCTTTATCAATCATTTTAAGTTATTTCTAGCTAGTAATATATCATTTAAATAAAACCACATATAATGAGATATTATAAACAACAATGATCTAATCTACTCATTTAATATCCCATTTAAAGGATAACGTTGTGAAAGGTCAGGTACCGTTATCTACAAAATTGTTTATATACCTTATCTTCCTAACCCATAAAGCCGGTTGTTTCATGAATGGTTTCTTTTAATTTAATTAGGGATGGTAATCACCTGACCGGTATTCTCGACCCGGGTTCGGCTATGGTTCAATTGGATTCGATGGGTGGGATCCAAGTCCAAATCTTGGATGTAAACACTACTTGGGTACGGGTGTTAGTCCATCTAGCCCTAACTTGGACTTGACCTGAATAGTATTGATATTTTTAAAAAAATTAATATATGATATCTAAATAATATTTAGTTAAATATGACTATTATATTTTTAGTCATAATATTTAAATAATAAATGTATATATTTAACATAGGAAAATTGTTTCATGTTGATTGGACCCTATTTCTACAATATGCGGTCCAAAGGTATAAAGCATCCATCTGAAAGACTGATGCAAATATGCGGTCCATCTAACTTCCTGCTCCTCCTCCTCCTCCTGCCTTTCACTCTACGACCTTTCATCTCCTCTCTACTTGCCCCCACCTCTACTCTTTCCGACTGCCCTTTCTCCCTTCGGCTCTTGCTATCTCTCTCCAAATGCCGAGATCGCTTCTCTCGTTTTTAGCCGCATCCTCATTAGTTATTTTTTTCATGCACTTGGTTTTTATGCGGCCAAGCCCGCATATGTAGAAATGCAAGCCTCTTAATAAATCTATTCTTGAGATGGATTTTAAGGTAATTTTTAAGTCCATGTAATCTCTAATATGACGATCATGAATATGAATAAATAAATAAATTTTAAAAACTAAAAATAATAGTTCTAGTAAGAAAACATTTGGATTGATTGTTTCCATTGTTTTTAGATAGAACACCTACTTGCATACATCTTTAAAATAGATGCTTTACACTTTCTAGACCGTAATGTAGAAATGCGGTCCAGCCCTCATGAAACAATTTTCCTTTTTTTCATTTCTCGAGTGTTATGGGATGATAAGGTAAGACACCTTTCATCCTATTGCCCAAGGAAAGCTCTCCTTATGGATTGACCCAATGATGGGCATCCTATTACCCAAGGAAAGCTCTCCTTAGGGATTGACCCAATGATAGAAAGACGATGGGCTGAAGATTTAAGGGGTTTCCAACGACCATAATTCTTGTGTTGGTAGAGAGAGATAGGATGATTGAATAGGCTGAGGAATTAGGGATTTCCAAACTCCTAATCCTCAAGTTGGTGTCAATGGCTGAAGATTTAAGGGGTTTGGAAACCCTAATCTATGTGTTGGTAGAGAGGGTAAGAGAGAGAGAGAGCAATTGATTCAATGGGTTGAGGAAGGGGGGTTCTTTCCAATCCTCTAAACCGTTTGTTGGTGTGTGAGACACTGAATGAGCGATTGATTCAACGGGTTGATGATTAATGGGCTTCCAATCCCCTACTTCTTCCATTAGTGTGGAGATAGAGGGAGAAGTTGGGCCGGAGGAGCGCAAATAGGCTTAAAAATATATAAATGCTAATTGGGTGCTTTTACCGGTTGTCCGGTTATATTTTCTTATAGATATCCAAATCTCAATACGAGTATAAACTAACAGTCAAGAGTTGGGGTCCTATGGACCGAATATGAATATGTTTAAGGGTAAAGGGTTATATTTAAGTATATAGATATTTTGATCTTTGGGTATGATCGGGTCCGAGTTCAAGTCCCATATTATATTTTCAGGTCTGAATCCCACATGATCGAATTTTTTGTAATCCATGATCGAATTGTTTTTTTTTTTTTTTGTAATCCATGATCGAATTTTTTGTTTTTTTTTTGTAATCCATGATCGAATTTTATGTAATCCATGATAGAAATTTTTGTAATCCATGATCGAATTTTTTGTAATCCATGATCGAATTTTTTGTAATCCATGATTGAATTTTTTGAAAATTTGTGATTTGTTTTTTTTAATCCATGATCAATTTTTTTTTTGTAATCCATGATCGAATTTTTTGAAAATTTGTGATTTTTTTTTAATCCATGATTGAATTTTTTGAAAATTTGTGATTTTTTTTTTTTTAATCCATGATCGATTTTTTTGAAAATTTGTGATTTTTTTTTTTTAATCCATGATCAAATTTTTTTTGTAATCAATGATCGAATTTTTTGAAATTTTGTGATTATTTTTTTTTAATCCATGATCGAATTTTTTAAAGACCAAGAAGAACAACAACGTCGTCTGTCATTTTATTTGTAGATCGTATGTTACTAATTGTATGCTTTATTGTAGTCCATGTATGTTGATATACTTATTCCATGATAATTCTATATTTATCCTTTTGTGTGATGTAAATTAAATGCTGAATAGTAGTTCATGCAGGGAAAGAACATATCAATATTCGCATATTCATGCAAAAACATAAAAATTCTTTATGGGGTACCCTCATTTCTTATTGAATTATTAAAAAACAATATTTATAATGAATTTTAATAAATTTTTCGGATTTTTTTGAAGCTTTATTCTGACCGATTCACTCGATTCCCGATCCGGATCGCCGATTCGTCGATTCGGATCGGTTTTTGAGGTGCCCGATCCGGGTCACCGATCCGTTTTTTAAACCATTGATCCAAACTAATAAATAAATAAACAAGAGAGCATATTATCTATTTGTTTGTTTAATTTTTCCCTCAAAAGAAATATATTTTAAATTGCATACTTTATGTGCATGAAAAATTGAAATACCAAGATTGAATATTAATGGTGCAATTTTTGGATGGCAAGATTTAAGTGTTTAAGTACTGAAAATAAGATTGAATACGCGGTCCTAAGGTATAAAGCATCCATCTTACACATGGATGCAAATAGGTGGTCCATCAAAAAACAATTGAAACAAACAGTTCAAATGTTTTTATTATAAAATTATTGTTGATAATTATAGAAACTAGAGATTGAGTTTCTTGTATATTATAATATATTAAATTTTTTATATTGAGTTTCCTATTTTGTGGGATTTACTATTATAGTGAGATTTGTTTCTTAAAAAATAAGAATTGTAATTCTATAAATATCTGATAAACTAGAATAATCCCTATAAATGAGATAGTGGTTTATCCTCTGTGAACGTAAGTACTATTATCGAACCACGTATATGTCTTGTCAATTCTCTTTGTTTCTCTCGTTCGTCTCTATTGATTTTATTGTAAATTCTACATGATATCAGATGAGGTGATTTATTGATGGCGGTTGATAGCTCTATAGCAAGGTTTTTGTTCTTATCAAATTCTTGTCTATTTTCAACAACTTTATTGATTGTTATCCTTGTTGGTCCATTGAGCACGCCCTAGATAGAGAGAGAGTATATTGCAAAGCTTTTGAGAAGTATCTTCACCGTCTTTGTAGCATATTGCAAAGCTTTTTGATATGTTATCTTTAACGCAATAGTTATGTTGCAAACTTGAGCACAAAGTTTTGACCACGTCGAATATTTATGTTGCAAGTTGAGCTCAATTGTCGATTGAAGATGCTGCTAAAAAAAATTTAAATCCATGATTGCTAGCAAGGATTGGGTTCTCTGGCAAATAAGCAAATCTTGAAAATTTAAATCCATGATTGCTAGCAAGGATTGGGTTCACTGGCACATAAGCAAATCTTGAGGAGTTCATCAAGCGCTCTGTGAAGTGGTAACCCCATGCGTCTCTTGATCTATCGCCATATCGATGCAAAGGGAACTTTTGTAGTCTTGATCGTGTTTTCATCTGTAGCCGTTGAAAATATTCGGCTACAACTTCAACCATCACTGGGTCTTTGGCTGGTTTCGAATAAACAATTTCTTATGTTTTTCTATTGATCAGGTCAGTATTCCACTACATTTTATCTCTTGTGATGAGAGATTCAAAACCTAACTCTAGCATGAAGCTTAATATTGTTTTTTTAAATGGACTTAATTATCTTGTTTGGTCGAAAGTTATTGATTATTCTTTCTTTGGAAAATCTAAACTTTGACTCATAACTATGAAGAAAATTATGAATTTTGATTTCAAAGCCTCTGAAAAAAGTGTTGAGAAATATTCTCTGGTTGTTAATAATGAGAAATATGAAATAAAAAAGTCTCAAAATAATGGTAGAGGTAGGGGACTTAACAATTATTGCGATGGTGGAAGGGGTCGAAGTAATACAGGACGTCGTAAATGTGACCAGTGCAACAATATAGGACATGTGAAGGATAAGTATTAGGTATTATACCAACACTTAAGGCCTATTAATAATAGGACGGCTGACAAATCTACCACTCAGACCACAACCACTCAAACCTGTCACTATAATTATGATCGTTATCAACAACCAAGTAACAACATTGGCTCTTCCTCCACACAGGATCCTCCTTCTTTATTCTCGGACGCAAGTAACCCTTATGCTTCTATGTCTTCTCATGATATTTTTTCTTTGGATAATAAGCTCAGGGGCCACAGATCATATGACTAACAATTTACAGTGCCTAACCTAAAGAATAATAGAAATATGAACCATGTGTCTATTGCTAATGGTTAATTGATTCACGTCCACAGTGTTGATAATACCAAGTTTTTTTTCCAAGTCTCATAACTCTGAAGTTCTGTTTATACCATCATTTTTATCTAACTTGATGCTGGTTAATAATTACTCAGAACTTGAATTGTAGTATTATTTTTTCTCCAAACTCTGTAAATTTCCAAGACAGAGCTACGGGGAGGAAGATTAGTGAAGGAAAATTGTCTCTTGGGCTATATTTATTTAATCAGAAGAATAAGGCTTTAGTGGTCACTCAAGATAATTCTGATATTAATAAATTGTGTCATTGGAGATTTGAACACCTCTCAGATTAAGTTTTAAAAAATTTTATGCGCTCTCTATCTATAAACTCTCATTCTTATGAAGTCTTTAAATTTTCAAAACATACAAGACTTCCTTTTCAGTCTCTATGCATGTTTTAAAAGAACCCCTTTTATATGATACATTCTTATGTGTGGGGACCAACCCCAGTTGATTTTTATGCCCACTTTAAATATTTTGTTATTTTTATTGATGATTAGTCTTATGCTACTTGGGTATATTAATGAAATAAAAAATAGAAGTTTTCCTTGTGTTCAAAGAATTTTCCAAACTGACTTCTCTAGAACCAGATTTTATTAGTGATTTAAAATGGCGCGATTGTCTGGTTCCACGATCGCCCGGTTTGGTTTGTTCGGTTCTCTTCTCTAAAACCAGACTTTATTTTTCCTCTCTTCCGCTGATAAATCAATTTTTTTTGCAAGAGTAATTGATATTTTTTTTTTTTTCAAAATAAGGGGACTCTATCCTTACGAGCTGAGGTCACCACACTGATCATCGCGAGACCCATGCCCCATTCAATTGTTATTAATGTGCTGGTCCTCATATATTTTATACACGTTAATTTTTGTTGAAGTTTTCGATGCGGGACAATTCCCATTGTAATAGTTTGAAAAGATAATATAGCCTTTTATTATGAAACTTAATACATAAAGTAGTGTTATGATGTAGTGGTTATGAAGTATATTTTACACGCTAGAGGTCTCTAGTTTGAACCTACACAACATTTTTTCAAAAAATAGTAAAACGTATCTCAAAAACAAATTATTTTTGTAAAAAAATAAAATAAAATAAAAGGTACCAATAAATAAAATAAACATTTAAAAGGTACCGATAAATAAAATAAACATTTTTTCTAAAAATAGTAAAACGTATCTCAAAAACAAATTATTTTTGTCAAAAAATAAAATAAAATAAAAGGTACCAATAAATAAAATAAACATTTAAAAGGTACCAATAAATAAAATAAAGGGCAAGCTTGTTTTAAAAAATAAAACGTACCATCTTCTTATTTTTCTTGTCAAAAACAAATTCTTTTTGTCAAAAAATAAAATAAAATGAAAGGTACCAATAAAATAAAAAATGTATCATCTTCTTATTTTTCTTGTAAAAAAAAATACTTTTGCCAAAAAATAAAATAAAACGTATCAATAAATAAAATAAAGGACAAATAAAGGGCAAGCTTTTTTAAAAAAATAAAACAGTATCATCCTCTTATTTTTCTTGTAAACAAAAAATTATTTTTGTCAAAAAATAAAATAAAATAAAAGGTATCAATAAATAAAATAAATGGCAAGATTTTTTTTAAAAATAAAATATACCATCTTCTTATTTTTATTGCCAAAAACAAATTATTTTTATCAAAAAATAAAATAAAATAAAAGGTACCAATAAAATAAAAAAAGTATCGTCTTCTTATTTTTCTTGTCAAAAATAAATTATTTTTGTCAAAAAATAAAATAAAATAAAAGGTACCCATAAATAAAATAAAGGGCAAGCTTTTTTAAAAAAATAAAACTTACCATCTTCTTATTTTTCTTGTCAAAAACAATAAAACGTACCATCTTTTTATTTTTCTTGTAAAATCAAATTCTTTTTGTCATAAAATAAAAAGTACCAATAAAATAAAGGACAAGCTTTCTAGGCTTGCCCTACAGTATAAAACTTATATACTTCCCCTTATCCAACTGTCCATTCTGAATGGAGGGCTAAGATTACCCCAATCACAATGTCACATATCCATTATTTTGTTTTTAATTCTTTTTTATAAACTATTTTGATACCAAATTTTGGATGTCCATTCATCTATTAAACTTGCACTAGTAAAAAATATTAAAAAAATATTTTCAATAAAATAAAACAACCAAAATATCCCTGAAAGTTTCAAAGGGTATTTTGGTCATCATATTTTATCAAAAATTTATTTTTAATATTTTTTATAGGTGTGCCCCAATGAGAAGAAGGCACGTACCAAATTTCACATTCGTACATTTTGTATAAAAAAACTAAAAATATAATACTTTGAAACGTCATATCTAAGATCAAACGGTGAGTGACTCTCTTGATCAAAATTGGACGGCTGGATGGTAGGGGAAACTTCTATGCTGTAGGGGAAGTATAAAAACCTTTCCCTAAAATAAAACATACTATCTTCTTATTTTTCTTGTCAAAAATAAATTCTTTTTATCAAAAAATAAAATAATATAAAATAAAAAGTACCTTCTTTTTATTTTTCTTGTCAAAAACAAATTTTGTTGATAGTAATAAAATAAAATAAAATAAAAGGTTACATCTTCTTATTTTTCTTGTCAAAAACAAATTATTTTTGTCAAAAACAAATTATTTTTGTTAAAAACAAATTATTTTTGTCAAAAACAAATTATTTTTGTCAAAAACTAACTTTTTGTTAAAAATAAAATAAAATGTACCATCTTCTTATTTTTTTTTGTCAAAAAAAAATTATTTTTGTCAAAAAATAAAATAAAATAAAAGATATTATCTTCTTATTTTTCTTGTCCAAAAATATTTTTTTTTGTCAAAAAATAAAATAAAAGGTACATGGGCAACACCATCTTCTTATTTTTCTTGTAAAAAAAAAAGAAAATGTAATACAACAAGTATTTCTTGCCAATAAATAAATAAAAACAAGTATGTCTTGCCAATAAATAAATAAAAGGTAAAACAACAAGTATCATGTTTTTCAAACATGCTTTTTAGCTGCGATTATCGTAAGCTTAAATTAGATATGTAAAGGTAATACAATATAGGCTTGAAGTATGCTAGTTCTTTAGCTGCGATTATCGTTAGCTTAAATTAGATATGTAAAGGTAATACAATATAGGCTTGAAGCTTGTTAGCTCTTTTTTTCTCTCTTATATATAAATACCTATCGTTAGATTTTTTTTTTTTTACTTAGGAATAAATGGTCTAATTATATTTTTTATTTTTATAACATGGTGGTCTTTAACATAAATTTAAGAATATTAATTTAAAGATAAGGTTCATACAATGAGGCTGATTGAAATCTCTTTCTCTACTACAAATCTCTTCCACTAAATTTATTCTAGAAACTTAAAAAACTAGATTTTTGAAAAAAAATTGCATTATAAGTACTATTTTTTCTTACAATTGTTAATAATATATTTAAAATTAGATTATATTATAAGATATTTTGGATTTGTTATTATTTGTATAGTAAAATAATTATAAAATGTAAACCAACAACTTTAATTTAAGTATATAATATTATAGTTAGTTAGGTTGTAATAATTTTGGATTATAGTTAGTTAGGTTGTAATATTTTGGGTATTTTTTAGTGGATTAAGGTTTTCCGCCAATTTGAGATGTTTGTGGCTATTTTTTAATTGATTTAATCTATTATTGATTGTAGTCTATGTATGATAATATACTTCATCCATGATAATTCTATGCTTATCATTTTGTGTGATGTAAATTTAATGGTCAACCGTAGTTCATGCAAGGAAAGAACATCTCAATATTCGCGTATTGATGCAAAAAAATAAAAGTTCTTAATGGATAACCCTCATTTCTTATTGGATTCCTAAAAATCAACCATTTCAATATTCGCATATTCATGCAAAAAATGAAAGTTGTTAATGGATTACCTCATTTCTTATTTGGTTATTAAAATTCAATATTTATAATGAATTTTAATAGTTGTTTTGAATTATTTTAAGGCTAAATCCGATCAATTTAACTGATTTTCAATCCAAATTGATGATTCACCAATCCGGATGGGTTATTAGGGTATCCCATCCCAAACACCAATCCAATTTTTAAACCAGTCTTAACTGTATACTTTAAAAAAAACTTAATATGAGGTGTCAACCACGAGCAAGGTGCACCTAAGGCCTCACCATTTTTACTCCCTTCCCTCTCAACTTGACCCTAAAAAAGCAAGAGTTTGTTCGCCCCTCCTCCCCTTCCTCGTTGTCTCTGATCTCACACGGTGAGACACGCAATAGGTTGATGATATCGCACTGACAAGCAATGATTTGAGGTCTGATTCTAGAAACTACAGAGAGAAAGCGAAGGCATTTGGTTCTTTCCGATCTCTCTAGAGAGAGGGAGTATTTGGATGTTCAAGAAAGCAGTTGGGATATGGAAGCAACCTCTAAGCCGTCTTTTTATTGACGCCTGCTTCTTACCGGTCTCTCTCTTGAGAGATTTGGATTTCCAAAAAAGCAGCTAGGGATATGGAAGGTTGATGTCTTATCATTTTCAATTCGTTCTGTCCTGATTTATGATTGGGGAATTTTTATTGTTTTGTACATGTTAAAATGTTAGTGGTTTTTTCTCAGTTTTACAAGAATTCCCTGATGAATGAATTAGGCTAAATTTTATGATAATGAAATTGAATTTATGGGAAAGCATGATGTTGCAATTTAGTACGTGGCTGGCAATTATTTGGCCTTATTCAATTATACAATTAATTAAATTTTTAATTTTTGAATTTTGTATCATGGACACAAGCAGTAATACTCATGGAAAACTGTAATGTAGAACCTCAAAAGATCACTAGACTGAGGTATGAGTTATTTGACAATGGTGTATAATCCACTAAATTGGAGTAATATAATATTGGAAAGTTGGTTACCTCCTTTGATAATTTTAATTTTCTCTTTACAAGGCTGCCTATACCAATTCATCTGTTACTTGCTCCTTCAATACTAATTCTTGTGGTTTTAGCAGGATATGTTAACCAGTTCTTCCTTTTTTTTCTTTTAATATTGAATTTTTTTTTTTTTACTAACAAGGAAATATTGTGTTCCATGGCAATTACCTCATGTGTCTGAATCCAAACTTGATAAACGAAGACAAAATAATTTTCACACACTGATCCAGGATTTGAGGAATCCATAAATTTGTCCCAACATATGGTGATTGTCATTTTCTTAACATATAGAAGAAGAAGATGAATGCTTGGGAAAACTGCTCAACATGATCCTTGGTCTATTATGGATGATCTAAATAGTAAATTAATACAACTGCCAATACAAATTCTTTATGGATTAAATCAGTTAATTAACCGGTCTCCAAGTTGATAACTTCCAGGTGGTACCAAACACAAGTTTCTCAGCTCCCTCTAAATTCTAAAAAAATTACCAAACACAGTATTTTCTACTATAAGGAGAAAGATCATCTAGCTTCTCAAGGAGAAGGAACTTCCAGGTTCTAAATACTGCCAATTTCCGATTGTCAAACAAGCCCTATAAGTTCCATTTTGAATATTGTTAATATCTTGCACCAGGAGGAAGTATATATTTCATCCAGTATGTTCGAGTTCATCCTTGTTGTTCCTTGGGGAGGTGTTGGGGGCCATCCTATGTAAGTTATTTGGTAATATTTGAAAAGGGATGTTGAACTTAGTTGGCATGATTCTTGTTAATAATGATGGTTGCCATTTTCTTTAGATGCATGGAACCTTTCTTTTCTTTTCAATGCATCTGTAGTCACAACTTACACCATATATCATGCCCCACCATTATTTAATTTAATAAAGTGAACCAAACTTATGATCTAAACCATCCAATTTTTTAAAACATATTATATGTTGAATGTCTTAAAAAAATCATCTTAATTGGATGGACATCGATATCAAATAATCTATATTGCAATAGAACGATTAAAAGTTGGTATTAATCCAGATTTTGGGAGATATTTTACCAATGGGTTACCAAACATAAAAAACTGGGTACACAAGTATTCCACACATGTGAACCAAACTTGGGAAAAATAGGATTGGAAAATTCTTGCACACGGGACTGTTCACATATGAAAACTGTTTTACATATGGAAACTATTACGCATGAACCAAATGAGCTCTAAATAGGTTACACACAAATTCCAGACATGTGAATCAAATGTGAAAAAAAAATAAGATTAAATAATTCTTTCATAGCAAACTATTTATATAGGAAAACTGTTTTACATGTGACTATTTTGTACAAACCAATCGAGCCTTTAAAGGCCGTGCATTACAGTTTGTTGTTTGGTCATGCCTTGAAGTTGAGGTGCTGGAAGTGCGCACTCCTCATAAATTTGGAGTTAGGCCTTCTATCCCTCCCCAAAAACCTAACCTCTCTTTCTCTCTCTTCCTGCTCTCTCTCTCTCTCTGCTCACTCTTCTCTCATCCTCCCTGAACTTGGCCATAGTGTTCTCTCTCTCTCTCTATACCACTGCAGATCATCTCTAAGTTACATACCCACGCGTCAATCTCTCTGTGAAGCCCTAACTTTCGAATTAGCCATCACAGCTGATCATAAGGTGCGGCTGATTTGGTTCGAGACCAATGCTTCTTTTTTTGCATGAATTTACATTTTTGTGCTTGTGGTTAATATAAGTGTTTTTTTATTTTTAGTATGTATATTCTCTTTAATAAGCCAAATATTGGAAGTTTATAAATTTTGAAGCGAAAAGAATAAAATTTTTATCATAAATGGAATGGATGACGATATACACTTATAATGGGTTTCTTTATTGTGAATGTTGAACTATTGTCAATATATTTTACCTTAATATATATATATATGACCATTATTTGCAGTCATATTTACTCTTACAAGTGAAATTGTGCACCGGGATTGCCTTCTTATATACGTTATGATTGCACATATTATTCTAATGCTTCAAATTATTTAGTTTACATTGCTGTTTACTGTAAGTAATTGAAAATTTTTTATGTCCAGAAAGTGATTTGTTCACCAGATATTATAGAAAAAGCTATTTGATAATTAGTTTAAATAAAATGATGGTGATACTGTACCCCCTTTGGAGAAGGGATGATGTTTTGTCTTTACTGTCTATGTAGACTCTGCCATGTTCTAATTGTGTATGTACTCAACTTCTTGTTTGTTTCTGTTTGCTGGTTTTGTGAGTTATCTGTTATTCTTTTGCTTTTGTAGTTTCATTTACTTCATTGGGTTAGGTTTCAATTTCTTTTTTATCTATAAAATCCTCTATAAAATCCTATATTTGGGGACTATGCCCACTAAATACAAAAATCCATGTAAGAAGAAAAGTTGTTGGATCTACTTGACAAAGGTTGCGTCCATCTTAAAAATCTTGTTCGATCCAAGTTTTTCTACACTTACCACACCAAGCCACAGAAGTAGGATGGGTGCGATGTTCTTGTTGAATGCGTCTTTGTGGGAGTCAATTTAGTTCTTTGGTCTAAGTAACTAACATACTTCATATGCATGTTGCTGGACTTTGAGCCAATTATTGTGTCTACAGAAGTCATTCCTTAGATAGAATGGTTCATAATAATGTAAGATAGGAAGCTGCACTGTAAGGCAAACGAGAGTGGCAATCTTTTTATGCATTGATGGGTCTTCCATGGGATCTTCAGTACTTATGCTTCATGCAATTTTTTTTTTTTTTTTTTCATTCGTGCTTTATAAATAATCCTTGACAAATCCCTTTTTTTTTTTCCCTATACATGCTTAATGCAATTTTTCTGCACAAGATCCCCAAAGAAGGTTGTCACATTTATGGTTGCCTCCTGTATATTAACCTTGCAATTAATTCTTTAGTATCTTCACTATCTAGGGGCAGATTCACTTTACTAGTTTAGGAGGCTTCATGTGATAATTTGGTAGCCATGCAGGGGGTTCTCTTGCTATATATATATATATATATATATATATATATATATATATATATATATATATATATATATATATATATATATATATATATATATATATATATATATATATATATATATAGGAAAACTCAATTACAAAGGTTTTTAGGATCCCTCAATTATATTGCGGATTATTACAAAAATCTGGCCGCTGATTGCAAACCCCTTTTTAATCAGCCGCCAGATGTTTTGCGAACTAAATTCCATATCAAACGCGTGAGTTTTAAGGTTTAATGTTAGAACCTTTAAAAGGTTGGGATCAGTTAACGAAATTGAGAAATTGGGATTTTTCAGTTAAAGATTTATCAGTTTCTTTAACGAATTTTTTTGAAGTCTTTGTAAAAGGGGTTTGCAGTCAAACACCAGATTTTTGTAATATTTTGCAATATAATTGAGGGATCCTAAAAACCTTTGTAATTGAGTTTTATCTTTGATTTCATCAGGAAATTTGTCAGCAAATTGCAAAACTCTGTCGATAGGAGTTATAGTACCTTGAGAAATATTATGTCCCAAAAATTAGATATTAGTTTGAAAAAGCTTAGTCTTTTTGGCTGAGACTACCAAACCTGCTTGCATAATAATTTTATAGAAAAGATGCAAGTGTTTCCAATGTTGCTCTATAGATTCAGAGAATATCAGTACATCATTGATATAAACTATTGTAAAAATCGTGTATGGATTAAAAATTTCATTCATAATATTTTGAAATTCGGAAGGAGCATTTTGAGTTGAAAAGGCATTACGTTCCATTCATAATGTCCAAACGGTGCTGTGAATGCAGTTTTGTACTTATCTTTTTTGGCGATCTGGATTTGCCAGTATCCTGATTTCATATCAAATTTGGAGAAAACCTTAGCTTTGAATAATCTATTCAGTAAATCCCGTTTATTAGGGATTGGATATCGAATCCATCTCAAAGCTTTGTTTAATGGCTTATAATTGATTACTAACCTTGGAACTCCTCTTTCTAGTTCTGCCGCTTTTTCAACATAAAAGGCTGGGCAGCTCCATGGAGAGTATGACTTTCTTATAAAAATTTTCTCCAATAAATCTTGTATTTCCTTTTTACAGATATCCAAAAGTCTGCTATTCATCTGGATTGGTCTAGATTTTGTCGGAATAAGTCTTTCATCAAAATTTGGTTCGTATGGCAATTCTACCATATGTTGTTTCTATTCCAAAAAGCATTAGGAATATCAGCGCAAACTTCTTTTTCAAGCTTATCTTGAAATATTTTAATTTCATTTGAATATTAGGAGATTTCAGTTTTTTCTCTATTATTTTATAATTTATCTCTTCTTTGAGGGAGAATAAAAACTTTTCTTTATTTTTTAGTTGATTCTGAACCTGATTTATTTCTTTTACTTTTGGTTTGTCAATAAATTCGAATTTTACTTTATAACTATCAATTTCAGATTCTATACCTGAATGATCAAATAGCTTTATTGGATATAAGAGGTTAAAAAAAGGTGTCCCTAGTATGACCGCTTGGGATAACCCTTTTACCACTATAAATGGTAATATAAAGCAGGTTCTATTGTTGCAGACAGCTGCATTTGAAAGTTTATAATTGATCATCATTCTTTTGCCATCAACAGTATTCAATATTTGCGTAGTTTTGTCAAAATATTTAGAAGGTACAGGACCTTCATTAATACAATTCAAATCGACACCTGAGTCAATTAAGGCGATAGTCTGGAAGTTGAATTCTTTGTTTACAACAATTGTAACATAAGTATGCCATTTTTGAGATATAACCTTATCAACTAGATTGATATATGTCAAGGTTTTCAGATTTTTTTCCGAAATATAATTATTTTTAGGGATGTTAATGTCTTCAAATCCATCCATTAATGGGATAACAGGTTCATTTCCTCCTGTTTGAGGGGTCTCTAATTGTTCAATTCTTAATCTAAGCTGTTTTATTTCTTGTTTAATATTATTTGTTTCATATATATATATATATATATATATATATATATATATATATATATATATATATATATATATATATATATATATATATATATATATATATATATATATATATATATATATATATATATATACACTTAAAAACACCTATAGGTGATTTTGCACAGTGTTTTGCCCCGCCACGGACATGCTATGTCCATGGCGGTTTCCGCATATTTTTTTACCACCACAAACATGCTATGTCTGTGACGGGGTACCGCCACGAACATGCTAGGTCCGTGGCGGTCTTTAATCCTTGCCGTCCAAAAAAATTGGACAGCACCGAGCTTATGGGCAAAAACACTGTTCATTTTTACCCCTAGGCGTTGCATAATGGCTGCCATATATATATATATATATATATATATATATATATATATATATATATATATATATATATATATATATATATATATATATATATATATATATAGAAAACGTTTATATAAGGTTGAGGCCCTAAGCAATCAAACTAAGGTGCACCTCAAAATTCACTTGAAGAAGTTTCGATGTCGAAAAACCCTTAAATCTGACCATCTCGACCATGAGATCATGGACGTAAAAGAAATGCACTTCAAATCTTGGAAATAGTGCATCTTGTAATACACTATTTGAATGGTCAATTTTCAAGTATTTATGGATTTTCTTGATTTACACTATTTTTTGAGCTTTAAATTTTATAATTAGAGTTGAAAATAAATTTTCAGGCCATCGTAAATATTTTCATATTACTGAAATGACATCTATTGACACTATTTGAAAGTACGCCTCTTTGATTTTTTAGGGCCTCAGCGTTATACAACCCACACCCTATATATATATATATATATATATATATATATATATATATATATATATATACATATATTACATAAGCTAACTGTCAATAGAGAGCCCTTTTAGAATGTGAGTCGTTGCTTATATTTAGCTTTTTTTCATTTGGATCAAGATATGGATTGGGATATTTATTAGTAGTAGATGTGTAAATATGCATATTTATCTTGTTTGACTCTATGAAATTTTTATTATTGAATTGATATTACCCTATTAAATACAAATACTTTAAGGTATGAATTAAACTAGCTAATTACCAGGTCTCTAGGTTTGAAACCTTCCAGGAGGTGGCAAACACAAGTATCCAGGCTCCCACAAATTTCCAGATAAGTTATCAAACACATTATTTTTCTAGTACAAGGAGCTAGGTCATCTAGCTTTTGAGGGAGTCCGAACAAGGGGCTAGGTCATCTAGCTTTTGAGGGAGTCTGAACTTCCAGCTTCTAGGGAACTGCCTGCTTCTAGTTGTCGAACAGGCCCAGAGTGAAATTAGTGAAAAGCCCTACTTAATGAAAATTTATATGGCCCAACAACACTAGAGGATGTGCACTGATTCTCTCTAGCACCATTCTTTCTCCAGGTACTTTGTGCATCTTCTCCGTGGACTCTCTCTCTTTCTTACCTTTGTTTTTCACGTTCTCCCTCTCCATAGCCTTTTCCTTTTGGGTTTACAATGCAAAAGTTCATGCTTTTATGAGATTTTTTATGGCCAAGCTACCTGATCGAGTTTGCTCTTCAAGTTTTATTATTTATTCACTTTTGAAGATTCTCCATTTACCTTCACTTATTTCTCTTGCAGATTCATGGAGTATTCTGTGTAATGTCTGATGGATACTTTGGGTGTTATACTCGGTTTACTTTTTATTAGAACCGGAGAAAGGTTTCATTGGCTTTTCTTTGGCAACAGAACAAGAGGAAATATTTAATGAGTTTTCTTCTAAGAGAGATGATTGCTAGCTTTTCTTTCTCTAGCAGCAAAAGGAGAGAAAAAATTTACTGGGTTCTCTTTAATTTCGCAATAGAATAGAAGACGAGAGAAGATTCACTGGTCCTGTTTTCTTTGAAGCAGAGGAGAGATAGAAAAGAGAGAATCCCTAGATATAAACTCGGTTCACTCTTCTATTTTCAGGTGCCATGGACTTCTCAGAGGAATGGAAATCTCAGTTTCCTGTAGGCTCTGTCTTCCCTTACCCCTGCCTCATCACCGGCGAATCTGCTCACTCTCTAGGCCCCCTCTGCTTTTCACCAATCAACCCTGCAACCCACTTTCTATTGCTAGCAAACACTCCAGTTTGCTATTCTCCTCTGCCAACAGCCTAAGACTTCTTTTCCACCGCTGATTGGTCCTATCGACGATCAGATGATGACTTCATTCCTTTCCCTCTCATCTTCTCCACCACCAAAAGTGCAGCCGGAAAACATTCTTCACGCCATTTTTCTGGTAACCCCCTCCATCTTCTCACCTGTCGCAACGGTGAAATTCTCATTCTTTTCCCATCTAGAGAGAATTCTGATCGGCTTGCCTGTGTAGTAGGCAGGAGAGAGAGAGACAATGGTGGTGGTTTTTCCCTCCTCAAGGATAGTGTTTTCCTTCTTTCTCCAAGTTTCAAGAATCGAATAATTGGGGTCTCTGTGATCTCAACGGCAGACTATGCCTCTTGCTCTGAAGTATGCGATCAGTTTACAAAGGGTTTTGTTCTACTTTGTTCTCATTATGAGGTTCATTGGCTTAGAGTTGGTGTTAGGAATTCGACACCATTATCACAGAATTTAGCATCAGCCACCTTTAAAAATCAGGTGGCCCATGCTTGTTGGAGTCCATATTTGCCTGAAGAGAGTGCAGTATTGTTGGTTAATGGGGAATTGAGATTATATGACCTAAATTATTGTGTTGGGGTCAAGAATCTGCCTGTGAAATTTAAGGGAGAGTTGGTTTTGAAGAATTTGGGGAGTGTGATTTCAAGAGAGTCTGACAACGATTGGTTTTGTTGTGAATTTGGATGGCATCCTAGGGTTTTGATTGTTACTTCTAAAACCACGGTTTTGATGGTTGATTTTAGGGACAAGAAGGTGAAGGTTACAGTTTTAGCAAAGATCGAATTATGCGATGCTGTCAAGCACCATTTCATAAAGAGTGATAGATTTCAAGCTTTTTGCAAAGCCAGTTTTGATGGTTCCCTGTTCTCGGTGGCTACTAAATACTATCTGTTACTGTTTGACACTAGAAAGCCATTAGATCCTGTATTGCAATGGGATCATCATCTCGATCATGTGCATTACATTAATATGTATAGATTATCAGATCTAAGACCATCTAATGGAAAACTTAAATGGGCTTCTGATTCAGGTTACGTTATTTTGGTGGGTTCTTTTCGAAATTGTGAATTTAGCCTTTTTTGTTATGGGCGTCATCCTGTAGTTGATTTGAAGCCAAGTTGGACCTCTAATAGTGGCTCCTAGTATATCTTGCTCCTCATTTTGGAGACCGCCGGAAGATGGGCATATCAAACTTAATTTCGATGGTTGTTCTCTTGGCAACCCAAGGCCCTCTGGCATTGGGAGAATTTTTAGAAATTCTGAGGGCTCTACCCTCCTTTCACTCTCCTTGCCTGTTGGATTTACGTGCTCCACTACTACGGGGGCCAGGGCATTGTTTGAAGGGCTCCGAAGATTGACGCTAGCTGGAACACTGAATTGGTAGCTGAAGGTGAATCTAGTAAGATCATTACTTTGGCCTCCGGGGCAACTCCATGGCCCTGGAGACTTGACCATCTTCGAAGAAATCTCTCAAATTTCCAGCACCTTTAGGATTACCTGGAGCTGTGTTTTTAGAGAAGCCAATGAGGCTGCGGACGCTTTAGCTATGGAAGGACCAAGTCTTAACTCTACCACAAGAATTGTAGGCATTTTTTAAGCTTGCATTCCGCCCCCGCCCCCCTCTCTTTCTTTTTCTCTTGTGTATCTGCTGTAGAGCATTTTTTGGGCCCTTTATAGGTTTTTTTATAGGGCACCCAAATATTGGGTTGCCTATTTTTTGTATGTGCTCTTAGTTGTACACATTTACGGTATTAATACAATAGTCAACTTATTCAAAACGAAATTATGAGTATGTTTCTTCAATGTGTTATATGGTTTGTTTTTATGGATTGCTTGGCCGCCCCGATACCCAAGAAATAGAAAATAAAAATGTAACTCTGGTGAATTTGTGTGTATATAAGGATACAATTGGGCCAGCCTTGGTAAGCTAGTGGGCCTTAAATTTTGGCATGGCCAATTTACACCCAATTGAACTGGAAAATTATATAATAAGGGCCCATTGAAAAAGCAGATGCATAGATTTGACACCTTCACTTTAGACGTTATATCCAGAGAGTAAACAAGGTGCATGGGGTCCCCAATTGCTATCGTACCCACCTCCACCCACCCGCCCTTCCTTTCGGCAGCCCCGCGACTTATCCCCATCTCCTCTTTCAGTCCCACCAACCTCACTGCTCAGCTTCAGACCTCCTTGGTGGGTACCTTCAACCCCCAGAGAAACGATAGTAAGGGGATCGAGAAATGGGCTTCGAAACTCTGGAAAGAACCTAGCTGGCCTGCAGGGCCCTCTCCAAGGGCTCCTACTTTTTCTCCTTCCTATCTGAGGAGAGAGCTTCAGCAGCATTAGGAACCAGTCCTCAACCCTTTCACGGAGCCCGTCTGTCCCTTTCTAGTTGGACTGAAGAAGTTGGAGCGTTCCAGTGTCAAAAGATTTGGATCATGGACTCTTGCATTCCGCTTCATTCCTGGTGTGTCAAAACGTTCAGAGCCATTGGGGACGCATGTAGAGCATTTGCAGCAGTCCATTGGCAATCTTTGGACAGTCTCCCTCTCGGGTCTTTAAGGTTGATCGTTGATGTTTTGGACCCACAGTTCATTCCTTCATCCCTCTAGCTTGAAATCTCGAGGACTTTCTTTCAAGTCCTTATCTTGTGGTCCTCTGCTTCCCCTCCCTCGTTTCGCTTTGTCTTCCATCCGTCCACCACCCCTAATTCTGTGCCACCCGCTACTGACCATTGGACGGTGGTCTCCCATAAACGTCATTCTCGCCTCGTCCGACCTCCTCGGAAGGGCCACTCCTTTGCTCGACCTCTCGCCCCTACCCTTCGTTCGCAACCTTTTTATCCGCCATACAACCTGTCTCCCCCTTCTTCTCTGTCTCCTCCGCCACCTCTGCCTCCTCCTCCTCCAGCTCCACCTCCACCTCCACCTCCACCTCCGTCGTCCCTTTCTTAGGGTTTGACCTCAGTCAACAAGCATTCTGTAAAGGTGGTCAACGGTAACATTTCTCACGCCCCGAAGCTACCTTGACGACCATTGCCAACTTTTTTCCTGGATACCACACACCTTCATTCAATGCCACCGACTACTCACCTCCCTCTTTCTTTGCCACTGACCTTCATCCGTTCCCTCTCTCTAAGGCCTTATCTCCCTCTCTGGTCAACGTGGCATCCTAGCTCTTTTCACGACCTTCCGCCCACACTACCTCGATACATCACCCTTCGTCAGCAGTGTTTCCAAAAGCGCTAGGCGATCGGGGGGATCCAGGCCGCCCAACGCCTAAGCGGGCGCCCAGAACTTGGGAGGCCTAGTAAATTTTTTTTTTTGGGTGTTTCTCTCTCTAAAATAGCCTCTAATGGGTTTTAGGTTCATTTGAAACCTAAAACCCACAATTTTGCACTTCTAATATTAAAGAAAATGACCCAAAATGATAAAAAAATGCCTCAATGAGAGGCATTTTCGCCCCTGAGCGGGCCGTGGGCAGCGGCCCTGGCGGGCGCCTAGGCTGGTTCCCGGGTGCTTAGGCAGGCGCCTAAGGATACCTGCCTAATTTGGCCGCTTAGGCCTGGGCGATGAGCCCAAGCCTTTTGGACCGCTTAGCTGCCGCCCAGGCGGTCCGCGTTTTGAAACATTGTTCGTCAATCATACCTTCACTCTCTTTAGGGAGACAAGTGGAAGATATAGCCCCTCTAGGTAATTTCTTTTTCGATTCCATCCCTCTTTCTTTGCCTCCCCCACCTTCTCCCTCTGCCCCTACGTCAAGCTTCCCTTTCCCAATTTCCTCCTATCACCCTCGCACTCCTCCTCCCACACCTCTTCCACCGAAGGCAGAGACTCCCCTCCTCTCCCCATTCGGCTCCAACCCTCAACCCATCTCTGGTTTGTCACCTCCTCTCAAGGCTATCACCTCTCTCCCTCCTCTCATTGATCTCGGGTCTTCCTCGCCAAACGCCTACCCCCTGGCTTCCAGCCAGGCCTCAACCAGAGCTATGGAACCCCATCCTCTCTCCTCCTTGATGATGGTCAGCATCCCTCCACCTGCAGTTTCCCGAAGGCCTTCTCCTTTTGCCCTGCCTTCACTGTATCCAGACCCTCCTTCTCCTTCCTCAGAGACCCAATCTTGAGCTCCCGCCCCCAACTTTGACGCCCCTCTTTCGTCTAGGTCTTCTCTTGTCCCTAACCCACCTCTCCTCCCTCCACCCTCGATCATCGAACTCACCCTTATCTGTCAATCCCCCACTTTGAATCATGAGGTCCGAGGTCCCTGCTGAGGAGGACCCTCAAGGCTCGATTTCGGCCTTCTTTAGACCAACCTTGGAAGCTGGCTTGCCATTGCTTGATCTACCAAGATTTTCAGTCACAGAATCTCCTGTTGAGGTTTTCTCTCCAGAGGCTACCCCTTCTCCAATTGCTCCGAAATTTTCGGTCTCTCAGGACACGTCAGAGGATCACCCGTCTCTGCCTTCGATTGATTCCAACTTTGTCAATCGTATGGACGCAGCTCAAGGAGACATTAACTAGGTGTTCATGGTCATGGGTTTTCCTTATGCTGCCCCAAAAGAATCGCTCCATGAGTTCTTCAATGCTTTAAACCAGATCTAGGGATACCCCAAGGCCTAATAGGGAGGCTTCCAACCTCGCATGCTCTGTCAACTTTGGCAGAACATCCATCCCCCCTCCCCTCTCTTCAACTATTCCAGTGGTGTTACTTGCGGACGGATTGCTTCGTAGGTTACCTCGTTTAGCATCTCAGACCACATAAGCTTAATGTTTGTTCTCTCTTGGAATATTCGAGGGCTTAGCTTGGCCCACAAGAAACAATCGGTCCAAGATTTCTGCTTAAAATTTCGACCTTCCGTCCTGGCTTTAATGGAAACAAAGATCCTTGAATCCTCTCTCTTCTTCGTCCGACAAGTATGGGGTCACCGCCCATGCAAATGGGTTGCTTTACCAGCAGAAGGGGCTTCAGGTGGGATATGGGTGATTTGGGATCCCTCAGCCCACTCCCTCATCTCTACCCACATTACCTCTTTATCGGTCTCTATTCTGCTGGCCAGAATTTCTGACGGCTTGCTTTGAAAATTTTCTACAGTCTATGGGCCCAATATTGACTCTAGACTCCAGGAGATGTGGGATGAGCTAAACTCAGTGGCTGCCTTACCGCACCCCATTTGGTGCATTGGGGGGGACTTTAATGTCACAAGTGGTCTTATGGGAGAAACTCATCCTCTAGAATAACTCCAGCCATGTCCTCTTTTTCAGACTTCATCTTCCAGAACAACCTAGTTGACTTGCCCATCCAAGGTGCCCAGTTCACATGGTCGGACCATTCCACATCTCCCACTCATTCAAAACTTGATAGATTCCTCACCTCTGTGGATTGGGATCATACCCTTCTTGGAACTCATGTGGTTGCCCTACCCAAACCCACATTCGACCATTGCCCCATTTTTCTTAACACCAATCCTGCTGTTAGAGGCGTCAAACCTTTTCCGTTCGAATTGTTTTGGCTAGAAGAACCTTCCTTCCCCACTCTGTTCACCTCTTGGTGGCAAGGCAAAGTTCATCTTTCTAAGTTTACAGATGCTAAGGCCCCAGAGGATTTAGGTTGATACACTTTGTTCCCAGCGACTAGTAGAGATGTATAATGTGCTTGGAGATGTCACTCGACCATAAGAAAGATATCATGAGGTGGTCAAGAGTATTGGCAATCAAAGAAGGCATAAGGAATAGGGACATGAAGTAGATTGCGATATTAAATAAGTGGCTCCAAGGGGATAATCCGACCAATAAGGGAGAGGAAATGACCTTTCCATTGGACCAACTGACACTAGAATTATTCAATGACAGAATCTCAGAGAGATGTATGGGGTTTTCTAATGCACAGGGGGAGGCCAAGATATTTGGTGAGTAAGGAGTTGGTTCCGCATCCCAATTTGGATGTGAAACCAAGAAGAGCATCTTGGGGAACCCCCAATATCGAAAAGCTTAGATTTTGTGAGTTTAACCTTCATCCCAGTGATCAACTGATTCTGCGGACTGATAATGGCATAGAGTATGCGAATAAAGATTTTTCTGAGTATTTATTGAATCTTGATATTATACACCAAACATCATGTGTTGGAACACCTCAGTTAAATAGAGTTGCTGAAAGGAAAAATAGACATCTTTTTGAAAGCTACAAGGTCTTTGATGTTTCGGATGCATGTTCCAAAAATTTATTGGTCTGAAGCTGCTTTAATTGCTTGTTTTCTGATTAACAAATTTCCAAGTAAATTTCTTAAGGATAAATCTTCTCTTGAAATTTTGAAAAAATAGAAAAATTGATTTGTCTATTTTGTGAGAATTTGGATGCATGTCTTATGTTCATGTGGCTTGACATAACTAAGATAAACTTGATAAACGTTCCAGTAGATATATCCTTCTTTGATACTCCTCTATTCAAAAGGGATATAAATATTATGATCCCACAACTAGAAAAATGTATATTTCTAGAGATGTCCAATTTGTTGAAACAGAGTCATATTTTTATGACACATTGGAAAATGGTTTGGAAAATAGGACACAAGATGAGTGTTCAAGAGGTCGTTTGTCCTTGCTTAATATTACTACCAATAATATGTCCAACACACTCAGAACAAGTCATGATGATCAAGTTGAAGTTGAAGGTACCTCTGAAACTTATCAAACTGGTTTAGAAGAAAAAGATTTCGTCGTGGCCGTGGCCTCACCTGATCCCCCCTTGAGCATGTCTTCTTGTACCTCTCAACCTTCTATTAGACTTCAAGATTTTTATATTTACCATACAGTTTCTTAACCTGTCATATTTCCAATGAAAATATCTCTCCTGCCTATTTTTCTTTTTTGAATTCTATTTCTAATAATTCTGAGGCAACCAATTTTCAAAATGTTATTTCTCAATTTATGTGGAGGAAAGCCATGAAATAAAAACTTTAAAAACTTTATAAGAACCATACTTGAGACATTGCCCAACTACCTAAATGGAAGAAAGCAGTTAGATGTAGATGGGCATATAAAATCAAATATAATAGTGATGGGTCTATTGAGAGACATAAGGCCAGATTGATGGTCAAATGATTTAACCAAACTTATAGAGTCGACTATAAAGAGACTTTTGCACCAGTTGCCAAGATGAATATTGTTCGTGCTCTTTTGTCTATTGCAGTTAATTGTGGTGGTCTTTGCATCAAAAATACCTTCTTACATGGTGACCTTGAAAAAGAAGTCTATATAAATATTCCTCCAAGTCATTCTAAAGAAAATGAGAAAGGTATTGTATGCAAATTAAAGAAGACCTTGTATGAATGTAAGGAATCACCTCATGCATGGTATGCTAAATTCAGCTTAGCTTTGATTCTTTGATATTTATAAAAAATGAGACTTCAGGTACAACAGTTGCACTAATTTATGTTGATGATATTATCGTTACAGGTGACGATAAAGAAAGAATCATGCAGCTTAAAAAATATCTTCACAAGAAATTTGACATCAAAGATCTTGGTCAACTAAAGTACAGCATTGAAGCAACACATTAAAAAAAAAAAAAGACTCATCATTTATCAAAGAAACTATGTATTAGATATGTTGAAAGAAACTAGGAAACTGAGAGTCAAACCCATTGACACTTTTGTTGATATTAATTGCAAACCTAATTCAACAAATGGAAGACATCTTGAAGATGTGGGTCAATTTCAAAGAATTGTGTGCAGATTGATTTATTTGACTGTGATACAGCCAGATATAATGTATGCAGTAAGCCTTGTGAGCTAATTTATGCATGCTCCTAGATCATGTCATATGGAAGCTGTTGATAGGATTTTTAGATATCTTAAGTCATCACCTGACATATGTGTTTAGTTGAAATCGAATGGTCACACCAATATTATTGGTTAGTCTGATGCTGACTGGACAGGTAGTCCAATTGACAGGAGGTCCACTACTGGCTATTGTACATTAGTCGGTGGAAACTTAGTTACTTGGAAAAGCAGAAAACTTAGTTACTTGGAAAAGCAAGAAACAAAATGTAGTTGCTCGATCTAGTGCAGAGGCCGAATATAGAGTTATGACTTTAACTACAAGTGAATTAATGTGGTTAAAATACCTACTTCGAGATTTGGGGTTCTCAATAGTCAACCTGTCACACCCCAAGAATTTACAATACTGTTATTCCTGAGATGTGACAGACAAAACATATATACATTTATTGATAGGACAAATTTACAGTGGCGAGGTCTTACAAAGTAAATAGAGAAAGTTAGCACAACAACAGTATCTTCCAAGGTTAATCTTTACTAGCACTCAAAATGAATCCGCAGTTATCCTGAAAAAATGTTTACCATAGTTTGATGAGTTTGGCTACTCAGTAAGTGATCATCATAATCCTAAAACATAATCATGGTTGAAAGATATCAATATTTTTAAAAAGAAGATCTATTAACAGAAATGCATCAACTTTTTCACTTTCAATAAATGCATAATTAAGTATAATCCGAATAATTGAAATGCACATAACACTTTAACGGCAGTGCATAACTCAAAGGATTTCACAAAATACCCTACTGGCGTCCCAAGTAAGTCACCTATATACCCCATGCGTCCTGATGGGTCAACTTAATCCCTATCGGCGTCCCAGATAGGTCCACTTAATCCCTGCAGGTCTACTTATTCCTCACCGGCGTACCGGATGAGTCCACTTAATCCCTACCTGCGTCCCGGGTAGGTCCACTTATATCTCACCGGCGAACCGGATGAGTCCACTTGCATACTTAAATTATTTCTAAATCTCTTTAAACATTCGAAAGCAGCAAATATCATGTACTCAACATATCACTGAAATCATTAATATGAATCTCACTGACACCATTAATAACAGTCACTTTTAATAACATTTCAAAAATAACCAATCAAATATTTTGGGCTCAATTTAGAAAGGTAGCAGTTCGTAAAGACATTCTAGCATAATTGCCAATCTAATATGTATAAAAAAAACTCTTATAGAAATTCAAGAATACGGAATTATCACAATTTATGGGATGTTAATTTGCAATTAAACATTTCACAACAATACTATAATCAAATGCAAAAATATCATTTTTCAGATAATAAGGCAGTCATTTGCACATGAAATTCACAATGTCTAAATATTTTAAAACAGTAGAAAGAAATCTCACAATTTTACTAAAAGCAGAATTATCACATTTATTTCTAATAATTTGATAGTATCTAAAATTTTCTAACAATAGACAAGAAAAATAAATAAATTTATTTTTCTAAGAATTTACAGCATTTAAAATTTCTATCATAGATAAAATATCACAATTTATATTAAAAAATATTAATTTTCAAGATAATGAGGTCATGTGCGCATAAAATTTATCGCGCTTAAAATTCATGATAATAAGCAGAAATAATTATTTCATTTTATTTTTAAAAAGAATGGATTATTTTTCGAGACAATGAAGTCACTTATACACAAAACTTATAAAATAAAGATCCTGGACGGAAATATCACAATTTATTAAAAAACTGACTATTTTTCAAAAAGACGATGTCACTTACTTTAAGTTTGAAATTGAGGGAGCATCCGTTTTGGATGTGGGCTTATCATATGTGTTATCGTATCTTGTGTGTATGGTTCATAGACCGCGGTTAGAGAGAGAGGTTATAAATGGAGAAGGTCCAGTACAGAGAGTTGTGGTTGGGTAGAGGAGATAAGCGAAAGAATCTCCTTTCTTGTTGAAGCAGAGGATGCTTCTTGAGGGAGGGTCGATGAGCTGTTAATGAGAGAAAAAGAGAAGCCCCTTGACCCAAAAACGCAGAGAGAGAGAAAGAGTGAGACAGGCTAATAAAAGCGATACACCTCATATGCAAGGTGTACCTTAAAGAGGTGTTTTTATAAAATTTTAAGTGGTGGACCTAAGGTCCACCCAAGTAGAATTGAACCCTCAAGTATATTAACAATAATATCATTTATTTATTGTTAATATATATTATTGTTAATATAAAAGCAACAATATCCTAACGGTATATTAGTATTATTATTATTATTATCATTACTAATATATACTTATTATTTTATTTATTTATTTATTTATTTATTTTTTTGTATTTATTTTTGTTAACACCATTAATATTATATATATATATATATATATTATATTGAAAGTTTAGGATTGTTACACTACCCAATGGAGATGTTCTCTGATAATCAAGCAACTATGCATATAGCTTCCAATCTAATTTTTCATGAAAGAATCAAACACATAGAAGTTGATTGCCATTTTGTGAGAGAAAAAACTTAGTAAAAAATTATTAGTACTCTTTATGTTTGAAGTGAAGACCAATTTGCATATATGTTTGCCACAGTTATTGCAAAGACAAAATTCCATTGGATATTGTACAAGTTGGGCTCCATTGATATCTACGCACCAACTTGAACGGTAGCGTTGATAATTATAGAAACCAGATATTGAGTTTCTTATCTTGTATATTACAAGATATTAAATTTTCTATATTGAGTTTCCTATTTTGTGGGATTGCTATTGTAGTGAGATTGTTTCCTAAAAGATAAGAATTGTAACTTTATAAATATCTGGGAAACCTGAGTAATCCATATGAATGAGATACTGGTTTACCCTCCATGGATGTATGCATCATTGCCTAATCACGTATATGTCTTGTTGATTCTCTCTCTCTCTCTCTCTCTCTCTCTCTCTCTCTCTCTCTCTCTCTCTCTCTCTCTTGTCGCTATTTATTTTATTGCAAATTCTATTTATTTCTTAAAACTTATGCATTTTTTTTGTATTCATGATCTCCATGTTAGAGATTACATGTCCTTAAAAATTGGGTCCGAGAATCCATCTCAAAAATAGATTTTTAAGAGTCGACTCATTTCTACATGCATAGAAACCATGTCCAATAGGTTTTTAGACCATCATAAGAATTTGTGGCACTGAGACAACGTCTTCCGATTATATTTGGAGCTGCATCTTATTTTGATTGTTTAAGGCATCAATCTATACAAATCTCACCCATAATAAAAAAAAAAGGGAAAATATCTCCATACCCCTAATTTTTAAGTTTTATTTCTTACTAGACCCAAAGTTTCAAAACATATCTTGATGGATGGAGATCCCATGAATTATTTCTTACAACCCCTTAAACCAACTTTATTCACTTTAACTCTTTTTTTTTAACCTAAGCAAATTTTAAAAGATATATTGAATCAAGGAAAGTTGGAGACTTATGGGGCTCCAAACCAAATCAAACTTAGTAGAGATAAGATTTCGAGAAATTTTTTGGACACCACAAAGCCTGAATTGGTTTTTAAGGGGACAAGAGTAGCAAATTTAGTGTTCCAATGAGAAACATGTTACCATTTTCCAAGTTTAATATCCTTCCCAAGTATTTTGTTTTTTTTGTTGGATTTGCCTTTTGAGATAGAAGGCAAGCAAATGGCAAACATATAATCAAGAATTAGGTGTAGAGTGTAAGAGAACAAAGAATATTCATATATAGTGATATATGTGGAGATTTTGATAACAATAGTTAATGGTACATACCAGTGCGGATTCTACCAATATATAGGAAATCGTTTGGGTCTAGAACAGAACTGGCCATTTGCTGTAGTAAAATGTTGTTTTTCTATAATAAAAATGTCGATTCACCTATCCGGACCGGTTTTGGGCTGGTTCGCTGTTTTTACACATATTTGTTTGCAAGTTTACTATTTTTTTCTGCCCGGTAAAGCAATGATCTGAACGACCAATTCAATCCATCTTTTATTTACCTTGTCAACTATTTTAAAAGGGAATGTTATTAGGTACTTGAAATCATAATCCTGAACCTCTCTCAAATGGATAGTCTGGAGTCAATTACATGACAAAAGGCTACAAGGAATACGACATTTCCACTGTTTAGGTACACTAGTAAGGAAATGGAAAGAAATTATCCGATATTACATGAGATTTTCCCAAAAATGACGAAACCAGTACGTTTCACCCTTTGACGGGTAATCTTTAGGAAATTTTTCTTTCGTAAATCTTTCGCGAACTTCTCTCTGCCCTATCCCTTGCTTAAAATAACATCTTTGGGAAACCTTTTGTTTGCATAGGTGCTCCCTCCCTCTCTAAGCTCACCCTCTCTCTTGACCCCTAATAACTGGTGCTCCCTCTCCTTAAGCCCCTTTCTCTCATCTGGACTTTTTCCTTTCAGCTGCAAACTGAAAAGAGAGAAGCAGGAGAGGAGAGTCGTTGTTGCTAACCTGAAAACTTTTCTACCACAATTATCAAACCTTCTAATTTACTAATCAAACTTCTTCTCATTTTTTAACTTGTACTATAAAGATTTTGAATTTGGCATCATAAATTTATTCTTTATTTGAAATTATATAGAGAGACTTTTCAAAGACTTCTATAAAAAATAAATAAAAACATGTTATTCTAATCATATTACTCTAATGACTTATCATGTTGAAATCAAACTCTAATAATGTTAGAAGACATGTGATTCCATCTAAGTGCCAAAGGCATGCAAAATAAGTAGGAAATGGTATCATCATGACTTTAGAATGGTACAAGTTATTATTAGAAAATCTTTTTGGGATGGTGATGATGTTATATTATAAATTTTTTTTGAAATGATGTGATAATGACTTTAATTTTGTATTTCAATGGAATTTTGTGGCAAAAAAGAAAAAAATGATAGTTTATAGGCAAGTGTTGGTAGAATGTTGGTATCAGACTTCCCATATTTCTTCCAGACATAGCCAAACAGTAGCAATGTATTTCCCAAGTTGCATCTAAATACTACCCAAATAGTAACAATCCATTTTTAAGTAATGTATTACGCAGTAATGTCTTAGGCTAGTAATATATTTCACAAACAATATATTTCCAGGTATCCAAATGGCCCTTAGAGAAAACTGATTTAGAGAGAGCTCTTTTTTTTTTTTTTTATGAATTAGGGTAGCTTCAAGTGATCTAGTAAATTTAAAATTAAAAATCCCCCTAACTATGTTTTTTTGGCATATCTGTGAACTTGCAGGCCAATAATTCTTTGTCCATAACTTTTTCAACTAGCATGACAAATTGTCAATAAAATTAGGACTTACTTTTTTTTATTTTTATGATTTCAGCTGGGGCTTAATATGTTGACAATTTAAATAATACATCCTTAATCCATAACCTCTGGTAGAACTACAAAAAAATAACTTAATTTTTTCCATAATTTATCAAATTTCTTTACCCTTAATTCATAACCGCTGGTAGAACTACAAAAAAAATGAGTTATTTTATTAGAAATTCCATAATTTATCTAATTTCTTTATTGTTACGAGTCCCCAAGGCTTAACCAACTCTTTTCATACATCTCTTAATAATCTTCCATTAAAAGCTTTCAAATACCATCTCCTCTTTTGATTACCAGAAGTTACTTACAATTGAATTATGGCTTATCTCCTCTTTTGATTACCACAAGTTACTTACAATTGAATTATGGCTTATCTCCTCTTTTGATTACCACAAGTTACTTACAATTGAATTATGGCTTAGGGCTTGGAAGTCTCTTTATACACAAGCCCTGACCTCCTCTTAGCAAATACTTGGTCTTTGATTTTGCCTCGGTATTTATCCGTAGGCATTTATTCATAGCAGAAGAAGCTATTAGTAATGGTAAAAGTTTATATAAAGTTGTAACCTTAAAATGTAGAATTAAAGATGTAGGTAAAAAATCCATCGGAAAATGTTCTTTTAATGTTGAAAAACCTTCTAATTGATCATCTCGACATCGAGATGTATGAATATGAAAAAAAAAAAAAAAGATTTTGAGTCCCAAAAATTGTGCATCTTGCAACACATTATCTAGGCAGTCTATTTTCAAGATTTTCATATGTTTATAGATCTACTTTATTCTAACTATTTTTGGAATTTAAAGTTTTATAATTAGATGTGAAAATAGATTTTCAAATAATCCTAAGATTTTTTAATACCGAAATTACATGTTATGATAAAATTTGGAAGCGCCTTAATTGGATTTGTTTAAGGTTGCAACCGTATGGAAACCACACCCGTTAGCAATTTTTAGTAGGAAAAATACTTTATTTTAAAAATATTATTTTCAAAAGCTATAATCTTCGAAAAGTTTGTTTTGACTTATTATAGAGAAGGTAGACAAAATTTTAGTCTTAAATTAAAGAACTAGAATTAAAAACTAAAGAATAGATAGATAATTATTCTCTACCCTTATGGTCATTGAATAAACGAGAGAGAATGCCCATGTGGAACATGTAAAAGCATGTGATGCACATGTGCTTGGGTTGCACTCTGTGAAATTTGGCAGTGGTTAAGTAGAAGTTGACATGTGCTTGGGTTGCACTCTGAAATTTGGCAGTGGCTAAGTAGAAGTTGACTGTAGATAAGAGAAAAATGGATATAAAATATGATTTGGATGGACGATTAATCTTTAAAAAATTTAAAAATGAATCTATGTTACTGTAGGAACTCATAGGCGTGAACAATTAGCAACATTGTATATGTATTTTGAATGTCTTATTTAAAATACATAATTTTCTTCACACAATCTGAACATTCAAGTTTCTCTCAAATAGAAAAGCCAAACTTGGGTGCTCTGTTCGATAAATTTGTCCAAAATCCTCTATTATATACTCGGTTTTATCAATTGGGGAAAAATATCATCTTGAGATAAAACTTTTGATGTGACGCAAGACAGGAAGAGCTTCCTGTCCCTATTTTACATGAAATAGAAAGACCTTTCTGTCACTTGCCATCTTTCCTACTTGTGGTCAAAATTCACATCACCAATCCTACACCAGGACAACATTTGCATCATCAATCCGACCCATGGGCATGACTTATTCGAACAAGAGCAGCTCATATGATTGGAAACATGAGAATGTTGCTGAGATGTTCATGAAGAAGTGCATGGACTGCTCAAAAACTAGTTGTGATTGAGGATTCAACTGTAGGCATTAATTTGCATATTCTTGGTGCTACTTTGTTGTGTCTCATTGATGGAGTTCAGTCCTATACTGAGGGGTGAATTGGTAACAATTTTCTGACATTTTTTTTTTAGGTAATTCATTGGAGAAAACAAGCCCCTACCCATTTTTTCAATAGATTAGAGAAATACATTTTAAAAGTATTAATTGGAGGTAGGAATGAATACCACAATGTGGTAACTAGGTGTGAGGATGCTACCACACACCTACTTTTTAGATATGAAAAAAGTTTATATAAGATTGAGGCCCTAGACTATCAAACTAAGGCGCACCTCAAAAATTTACTAGAAGAAGTTGTTTTGATGCCCAAAATCTTCAAAAAGTAAAGAAATTAATAAGAAAATAAAAGGAAAAACATTTCCCCGGATGGAGATTGTATTGTAACGGAAGGGCAGATCCTCAGGATCAAAGTATGCAGACTAGATTGAAGCAAGCAAAAGTAAACTGGCTTGTTCGAGGTTGATCTATACAAAAACATGGTAAATCTGGGGCTTAACTAGGTAGTTATAGGGTTGAGGCTAAAGAGCTACATCAACACCAATGATTTAGATCTAACCAAATTTGACTTTTAAGGAACAAATCAAATTGGATTTAAGCTAGGGAGTTTGATAATTCATCACTACCTCTAGCGTTAAGGAAAGTTGGGTCCAATGGATTTAAGCTAGGGAGTTTGATAATTCATCACTAACTCTAAAGTTGGGATGAAAGGGTATAGATCAGACATGAACCCACGTTGGCTGCACATATCCTGATATAGGCTTGTTTCTGTCTTCCTTTTTTTATTCTTTTTCTTTTTTCTTTTTTTTTTTTTGATGCCAAGGTTACATTATGAAAACCTAGCTTGTACCGTCTTGACCCAAGCTCGTTTCCTAACATATAAATAGAACTTGAATAAAAGCATACTTGGAATAGAGCGATGATCTATATGTTCAAAACTATAGTCGATAGGTAATGGGTCAACCTTGCACAAAGCTTGGGAATTGATACAGCAGATCATTTTTTAGCTCAGTATATGAATTGAGCTTGAGGAAGATATTTCACTAAGGGTGTTTTTGATTTCTGCAACACTTCCTTGTTTTATAACAGAGAAGTTCAAATTGGATAATACGGTATTACCAATTGCCTAATATTTAAGGCTAAAAAGTGGATACCACCACTTCCATGGAGAATTATGGACCTTGTGGTGTCCATTGGAAGATGTAGTTTTCGAAACCTTGTAATCCAGAAATCAAACACACCCTAAGGGGTCGTTTGGATAGCTGAAAATATATTGTTTTTGAAATATATTATTGCCGTAATACATTACTGCACAATACATTACTTGCAAATGGATTTTTACTGTGAGTAGTATTTAGATGCAACCTGGAAAATACATTGCTACTATT
Source organism: Amborella trichopoda (assembly GCF_054954075.1). Taxonomy (NCBI): domain Eukaryota; kingdom Viridiplantae; phylum Streptophyta; class Magnoliopsida; order Amborellales; family Amborellaceae; genus Amborella; species Amborella trichopoda. The sequence continues at coordinate 48,466,377 of NC_142339.1, read as the reverse complement.
TGGCTATGTCTGGAAGAAATATGGGAAATGCATTATCAATATTTTATCAGAACTTACCTATAAACTATCATTTCTTTATTTTTTGTCACAAAATTCCACTGAATGCAAAATTAAAATCATCCCCATACCATTTCAAAAGATTTTTTAATAATAACATCATCACCATTCGAAAAAGATTTTCTAATAATAATTTGTACCATTATAAGTCATCACCACACCATTTCCTACTTATTTTGCAGGCATTTGACATTTACACGGAATCATATGTCTTCTAACATGATTAGACTTTGGTTTCAACATAATAAGTCATTAGAATAACAAGTTTTTATTGTGATAAGCATTATTTTTATTTATTTATTATAGAAGTCTTTCAAATGTCTCTCTATATAAAATAAGCAATAAATTTATGATACCAAATTCAAAATCTTTATGGTACAAGTTAAAAAATGGGAAGATGTTTGATTAGTAAACTAGAAGGTTTGATAATTGCAGTAGAAAATTTTGAGGCATTGGAAGAGACTAAAGAGGTATCTTATTTCAATTGCACTTTTATTGATCTTTTATGAGGTTCATATTGTGTGAATTTTTTTATTACGATTGTATTGTGTAATGTCTCATTAATTATCAATTTTTATTTTTATTATTTTTGTTTTATATGAAAGTTGATTGCTTGAAATGAAGGCTACACCCAAATTAGGGATAGAGGGGGTAGATGTGGGCAGATGTACTAACACTTGGTGGAGTTGAAAGAGAAAAAGTAGAAATGGATATGCGCAGGAGAGGGAGCGAAAGACAGGAAAATGGGTGGAGTTGAGAGATAAAATAAAAATGGATGTGCCCAAGAGAGGGAGAGAATGACAAAAAATGGATATGGACATGGGCGAATGGCGGAAGGATTTTTTGTGCAACAAACACGCGCAATGAGATTACCCGTTAAACACATAAGGGATTACACGTTGGGAGAATGGCAGACGATTGATAAGTTTATCTTCCAAATTTTATACAATTGGGATCAAGTTTGAGACAGTTTAAAAAAAATTGCCGTGTTCAAAATAGGCTATATACCTTCTCAGCCTCATGGGCGTAAAACTTCAATAAATGATCAAAGGAGGTATGATAATCCTAACTACCAAACTCCATAAAATTTAAATCAATTTAGGGCACTCACGTTAGTCAAATATCTAGCTAGCTGCCTAATCGTGGCAAAAGAAAGTGAAGACTGCCATGTTTTAGGAAATCACTAGCCAAACTGTGTAGAGAGTTTGTCCTTAACTGTAATGTCTGAAAAACAAATTTTAAAAGTTCAATTTTGTCTTGGAAAAATCTCTAAAATTCTCAAAAAAATCACTCCTAAGCATTTCTCATTATTTTGATGTGCTGTAGTGTCTCAAAAAATAATATAAAGGAAATTAGGATACTTCAGAAAAATAGTCGCGCACCGAACTTGACTAGTATCTTAAGTCACTTTCTCAAATTAACCCAACAAGACCCATAGCCACATAATATAGCATTGGTTCATGTTTGGCTTATCAAAGTCACTTAATAGGATGTATGGCTCCTGAGGATATAGTAGATTGTAGGTGTACTCTCAAACACATTCACTTTGCGAATGTATATATACATACAATGAGAAGTTGATTTGGCTCATGTCCTCTCAAAGCCTATCTTTCTCATGTATGGCTCACTAATTTTTACAAAAATACTTGAGCTAGAGAAATTCTCTTGATATGAAATCATACTCACCACAGTAACATGCCTTGGCTTTCATGATCATGATGCTGGCCTTGATCAAGGATAACCCTCTTTGGTTTAATTCACTTTACACTCAATCCTCATGATTCAGGGTTTTGTTACATAAGGACACCAACCCCAAAACCCATATCATGAAGATCTGCTGCTGATTCAATGTACTTGTACACTCCATGAAATAAGGCCCTAATATTAATTTTTTCGAGGTACTGTTGTTTTTTTTATGAGAGATTCAATTGAATGTGGATTGGAAACTAGGATGAACAATTGATTTTTCTAATGGGGACTTTATATTTTCTTTAAAATTATTAGTTAATTTTCCCATAAAAGATAATGTCCATTGAAATGGAGGGTTTAAATTAGATGATTTTGAGGTAACGGCAGATTCTAGGCATTTTGGAGCTTTAAATCTTTTTTGTTTAACAAAAGATTTCAGGTGTGAGAAAATGATTTGCAAGCTTTTTACGTCACGTTCATACATCATAAGTAGTTTTTGAGGTGGGTGGAGCACCAATTTGTTGTTACGGGCAAAGTTCATTATCATTTGTAGGGTTATGGAGAACTAGGAGTCCCATACACGACGATTCCGCCCAACATTGTGTACATAGTTGGCTAAACATGATAGAGATGCATATAACTATAAATCAAGTTAAATAAATAAGCAAAAACGAAAGGCAAGCCACAATGACACACTATTTACCTAGTTCACCCCTATAGGGCTACGTCTATGGCCTTAGCAAGTAGAAATCTATTTTCTCAATGAATTACAGTTTTGGGTTATAAGAGATATATATCTCTCTAAACATTTGGAAAAACCTCATTGATATTCTCCCCTAAACCCTCTCCCTACCGAACAATACCGTTAAGCAATATCTTTTTTTCGAACACAACATTGCTGCCAAAAAGATGAACTTGAGAGCAACCGAGAGACTCTTCTCTCTAGAAATAAAATTCTTATCATCTCCAAATCGTATGGGAATACTGCGTCTCTAGGAAGACATATATCTCTTTCTTGGAGACCCATCTCCTTTATGGTTATCCCTTCCCATAACCCCAAAAGGGGTGCGACTTAGAAAAATTAGTTTCATGACCTCTTTTATAGAGACTATGGCTTCTTTCTTACTCCTCAATAAAATCTATTTTCTTTTGACCATAATACCTTTAATCTTTTGAAGAACATATAGGTGTGGTGATTTTTTACTCTCATCAAACCCAACATTGTCTCCTATAAAACATAGGGAAGTGATAGCATGCACCCCAGGGGCACACCCATTGGTGCTACTCCCACCTTAATAACCATTTTGGAGAGGTACAAGGGATCCGTAAAAAAAAATTTAACATCCTCTAAATCATTCTTGACTAAATAATCCTAATGAGGAGCTCGGTAAAAACTTAAAATCCTCTTAGAACTTCCATCAATCCAAACGAAGACTTTCATTAGGGGATGGAAACTGCAGGTTCTTATCTTGTAGAATGCATGACTTCCTAAAGCCAATTTCCTCCAGTAGCACTTTCTATTACCAAACAAACGCGTTATAATAAATCGGAACTTCCAAATTCAGAGCTGGAACTTTCAGTTATCAAACATACCCTAAGAAACTAGAACTTCCAAATTTCAGAGCTGGAACTTCCAATTATCAAGCATGCTCTAAGAAAATTCCCGTGTTTCCCTTTTTTTATTAATTAGTAATTTTTATCTTAGCTAAAAAATTTCCACATCGTAATGCATTAGTATCTTACATACACAAATAGGACCCTGTTGTGACTGGCCATTTATTAAACGTTACATCCGCCTAGAGGTTGGTCCCCTCCACAATTCAAGGGCACGGCCATTATATCCCCCACTTAATGGAAAACGTTCTCAAAAATCTTAGTTTATGAGAGTTTTAAAAAAACAAAAAGACAACAAAAATAGCTGTTTCCAACTTATTTCGAAATAACCCCATGCTGATGGAATTATTGTAGGGTCCAAGTGGGCCCCTAAACCTAAAACCTCACTGCCCCGGTCCTCTCTCTCTCTCTCATGCATGGTCCATACGGGTGAAGGGCCGGCCTTGGACCTATGGCGACCCTTGTCCTTATAGGGCGGGCCTGGTCCTGTTAGGGTTGTACCTGGCCGGGCCAAAATAAATTAATAAAAAAACGAGGACCGAGCCAGGCAAGCCTTGCCCCTAACTTGGGCCTTGAGTCACATGGCCCAAACCTTACTTTTTTTTGGGGCCGGGCTGCCCAGCCTATTGCTAATCCAAACGGTCCATGGTAGAGGTGGCCGCTTAGAGATGCCGACATAGGTCGGCTTGACTTGTACAAGATGATGCCAAACCCCACTTTGATAATGTGCTGTCACTTACATTGCATTGCCAAAGGACTTGTACATTGCATTATCAAACGCACAAGGATGAAGTTTCTATAAGGCCTAGGTTTTAAAAAAACAAAATAAAGCCTCATCTCAAATTCAAGTTTGAAAAGTTCTTCCAGCAACGAAAATCTCTATGATAACTCTGAAATCAATTTCCAACATTGACAATAAAATTTGGAGCTAAAAAAAGTTGTACAGATCTTGTAGATATATGAACTGAATTATAGGATAGGATGTTACGACAGCCCTATCAAACCATTTTCCTTCTCGAAATTCCAACTTTCACAGCTCCATATGATCCAATCCAAGGGGTTGAAAAGTGCCAAAAGATAAAGTCTCTAGGCCACCTTTTGCCTCTTGATGGTCTTTGTGAGAAAAACCACCCTCCCCTCGCTTAAATTATTCTCCAACTTGCTAATATTTAAGATGGAATGCGTGGTTCCATGTCAACAGATGTCCTATTTATCTCATTATTATTTTGTTTATTACTGCTGATTCACCAGTCGGATATAAAGATGTTAGCCTCATCGTTTCAGCAGTCGTCCAATTGATTCTGATTCCTCAGCCTTCTTGAGAATGCTCAATAAGTACATGACAGGCAGTAGGGCCCTGCACAACTTATAATTCGATGCGGAAAATGGGTTGGGGTCGTGGTGGTAGCATTCTTGTTTTCATTTCTACTTACACCACCTCACTAACACTTTTAAAAAACTAAATCCTAAAACTATTTGAAATAACTGTAGGGGCATCTCTTCCCATCTGAATTACCAAAAAAAAAAAAACCAAAAAAATAGAAGTAAAAGTGAAAAGATTTCATGCTTACTCAGGGGCATACTATTTCTTTGCTCCCTAGGGTAAAACTGAAGCTCGAAATTTTTTTTTGGTTCCCTTAATTGCTCTTATGCTCAAACTTAATCCGTTGTTTATATGTGATAATCTGTGGGCGTCAAAACAAGGATAATCTCAGGAACTTTACACCATGAGTGGGTGTTGCAATCATTGATACCGATGCCTTAACAAAGCGAGTATGAGTAACAATCAAGGCATATCGATAAGGGTTGACCAGTCATAATTTGGTCAAGGCCAGTCGAGTCCGGGTTCTTGTCTACCCTAATCCTGACCCTCCTGGACACAAAATACATTTACAAATACAAAAATTACATTAACATTAGCTAGCTTTTTTGAAAATTTCTATAAAATGGTATGTGTAATTTTAGATTATTTAAAAAATCCAATCACTATTCAAAAAGTGAAAATAATCTTTTCAAATAGCACTTATGTATGTTACGCTCCGTGCATCTGCCCCTCAAAAGACCTTAAGAGGGTTTTTCAGTCTAAAATTTTAGGGATCACCTAAAAATCACTAGATAATTATTTTCAAAAGAAAAAAAATAGAGTTTTTAGTTTTTTTAGACATTATATTTTTCTAGTACATAGAGAGTTCAATGCAGAATTATTTTTTACTAAGGTTAGTCTATGAGTGGAGAGGTTACATCTCAAAATTTGGGGTTCTAAAATTACTCTCATATTGGAGCTTACCCGAGGGAGTAAATAGATAATATACTCATGAGGGACCATAAAATGTTTTGGCCTTTTTAAAATTGGAAATTAAGTTTTAGAGAGGTTTTAAGAATATACAAATACCCTTCCTACATATAAATGTCCTTTTTAAACACATAAGGTCGTTTTATAGTAAAAAAAGTAGAGTACAAATTTTAAGTTCATCATTAGTATGTTATATCTAAGTGTGCATGTGTATAAAGTTTATTTGGGTTTAGCAACCTTATTTGTGGAACTAAGATCGTAGGAATCCACACCATCTATTGTATTTAGATGATATAGATTTGACATCTATCTTGAAAGATATCCACTTTTTTAAATTGTCTTAAAAGATGTATCGAATTTATACTATCTAATTAAAACATACAATAATTGCACTTTACTTCTACCGGTAAAGTTGCCACCCTATGGAAACCACACGAGCACAAACACGGATACCTATACAATCCTATACAATGAGGCTATTTATTTTTAATATAAGAATGTCACAATCATGTTGCCCATTAAATATGAAATTGGGTGGTTGAGGGTATATCATTGAATGAGCATAAAGTCCAAATAAATTTTTTTTTAATGTTGTAACACGCTTCCAAACCTTGATTTTTACATCTGATGACTAAGAGTGATTGTGGCCTCATTGTGCAAAAAATGAATGTTCTTATAAAATATAAGCGTGTGGTTTTTATAAGGTTGCAACCTTAAATAATCCAATTAAGGTGCACTTCCAAATTTTATCATAACATGTTATTTTGTTATAAAATTTCTTAGTATTGTCTTAAAATATATTTTCATATCTAATTAGAAACTTTTAAACTCTAAAAATGGTAAAAATCAAGTAGATCTATAAACATATAAAAAATTTGAAATTGGACAGTTTAGAAAATGTGTTGCAAGATGTACTATTTTTTGGACTCAAAACTTCTTGTTTTTCATATTCATATATCTCAATGTCGAGATGATAAATTAGAGGTTTTTTTTCAACTTTAAAACAACCTTTCCGATAGATTTTTGACGTGCATCTGTAATTCTACATTTTAAGGTTGCAACCTTATATAAACTTTTTCCAAAATATAATCCTTATGTATATATGGGGAGTGATTTTATGCAACAATTTAATAGCAATATAAGGAAACAAACTTCAAAAATCATATTAAAGCCATTTGTTTGATCCCTTTTAAATATTCTTTTTTATTTGTTCTAATGAACAATCACACCAAAAAAAAAAACAGGCAAAATTTGAAAACACACTTAGAAAGTGTTTTTTAGCCATTAACATAAGCCGATCATTTTGGTGAGATATTTAAATCCTTAGAATGATTTTTTTTTTCTTTTTACAAAATTTGTAGATGACTTTATTATCATTAGATGAATAATAATAATAATAATGATAATTTTGAGTTTGTAAAGACCTAGATCTTGAAATCTACCAAATGGATGGTCTAGATTCATTATTGGATGGGGGCTCATTTTAACCATATTCAGGATGCAAATTAAATTTTTATATATAGGGATTGTATTGGGATGAAGAGGGGGTGTGTACCGTTTTTGTTGTTATACAAATGCCACAAATATGATTTTTTTGGATGTATAGTTTCATTATATTACAATAATATGGTGACATGAAATCAGTCCACTATGTATGTGTGTGTGTGTGTATATATATATATATATATATATATATATATATATATATATATATATATATATATATAAAGTAAAATAGTACCAAACACCTATAGGAAAAAATGAACAATGATTTCGCCTACTTTCATCACCGTCTAAAGTTCATCGCACGGTCACTATTGTCCAGTAGTATTTTATTTTCATTTCTTTTTTACAAATTGAAATGATCTGAAATTTGAAACGTGTGTTCATTAAAAATAAGTAAATCTATGAAAAAATATCAAAAAAAATATTTTACATGAAATAAATTGACCAAAATACCCCCCAAAAAGTTTCAGAGATATTTTGGTCAATTGTTTTTCGTGAATTATTATTTTTATATATTTTTATTAGGTGCGCATCACTAAGATATACACACTCTCTAAATTTTTAGTCATTCCAATTTGTAGAAAAAAAAATGAAAAATGAAACACTACCATACAATCATGACCGTGGGATGAACTTTGGACGGTGACGATGATAGGTGAAATCACTATTCATTTTTGCCTATAAGCATTGGGAAGATTTCTATATATATATATATATATATATATATATATATATATATATATATATATATATATATATATATATATATATATATATATATATATATATAGTGTATGTGTGTGTATGTGTGTGTGGATCAACTTTATACAATATATATGTATGCATGTATATGTATGTACGTATGTGTGAATCAACTTTATACTATACAAGTAAGGCACACCTTAAAAAAAACTAAAAAGGGTTATTTTGACACTGAAAAATTATCTAATCGCCATGTTGATCTCGAGATGTATAAATATGAAAAAAATTGAATTTTAAGTATTAAAAAAAAGTGCATCTTGCAACACTTTTTATATCCTATTTTTTAAAGATTTCCAATTATTTTATAGATTTGCTTGATCTATACTATTTTTAGAGCTTTTAATTTCTCAATTAGGTGTAAAAATAGATTCCAAGGCCACCGTAAGGATTTTTTACACTAAAATAGCCTCTTTTGAGGGGTTTCGAGGTGTAGCCTACCTTGATTATATAAGATTGACATCTTATAGAACTCTTTATATGTGTGTATGCGCGTGCATGGGTGTATGTATAAAATGCTTATATTATAAAAGTAAGGCACACATAAAAAACCCAGTGAAAAAGGTTATTTCAATTTTGATAAACCGTCCAAATAATCATCTCAACCTTGAGATATGTGAATACCAAAAAAAAAAAAAGAAAAGAGATTTTAATTCCTAACATTAGGGCATCTTCTAATTTATTATATGGATCATTCATATTCAAGATTTTCAAGATTTGGTCAAACTATACCATTTTTTAAGCTTTACATTTCATTGGTAGGAGGAGGAAGTCTATATTCAAGGTGTCGTAAGTTTTCAACACCGAAACTGCATCTGCACAAAGATTTAAAGGTGGGCCTTATTTTAATGTTGATGCTTTATCCCATATGTGCACATGGAAAAACCTACCATTAAGCAGTATCCTGACAGTGACATTAACTTTGCTTAGGCTCTTAGCCCTCTATTATTAATTGGACTGTTGAGAGTTTATTTCATCTTTATTTTTATTTTTTTTGCCATATCATTTTCAACTTCAAATTGGGGCATGTGTAGTTACCAACGGGGCACACTTACTCAAAATAAAAAAATTGTTATAATGAATTAAAATGACTAAATTACCAATAGAACTTGCAAGGTATTTCAACATTTTCATTTATTTTATAAATATTATATTTTTAAGTGATGAGTTGCAACCAGAACTACACTCACCCCAAATTTCAACTAAATTTATTTGAAAAAAAATTAAAATACATTATAAGAACTTTGTTATCTGATCAAGACAAGAGAGTTGAAAACATGGGAAAGGTTTCTATACTTCCCCAACAATATATAAGAGATATATTTTTCCCCCATCCAGTCGTCCAATTTAGATCAAGTGAGCCACTGACCGTTTGATCTAAATCTGATACCTCAAAGTATTTTATTTTTAGTTTTTGTCTACAAATTGTATGAACTTTGGTACGTGCTATCTTCTCAATGTGGCACACCTAAAGAAAATATTAAAAATAAATTTTCGATAAATATAACAATCAAAATACCCATTAAAAATTTTAGGGCTATTTTGATTATTTTATTTTATTTGATTGGGACTTTTTAATATATATTTTTACAAGTGCGAGTTTAAGAGATGAGTGGTCAGCTAAAATTTGGTATAAAAAAAAATTGTAGAAAAAAATTAAAAACAAAATAGTGTAAAGACATGACATTGTGATTGGGGCCATCCATTCAAAATGAACGGTTGGACAGGGGAAGTTTATAAGTTTTATACGATAGGAGAAGCATAGAAAGCTTGTCCTAAAAATATAGTATAAAATACTATTTACATTATGTTGCAATCTAGAATAATAGGCTAAAGGTTAGATGGTAAGGGAGGTGGGACGCTACAACATGACGTCATGAGTTGTATTTTTGCTACGAGTGGGGACCCGTTCTCCACTGAACTACCCTAAAAAGTAGTAGCAGAAGTATGGTACACCAAAATTGGGTCCTCATCATTTATTTGTATACTTAACCGTAACATTCATCAAATTTAAAAGGGTGAGGTTTTTATAAGGTGCACTCCTTATATTGTAGAAGTAAGGTGAGCCTCTAAAATTTGTTTGGAGATGTAGTTTTAGTATCCGAAACCTTATGATGGCTCGAAAATATATTTTTATTACTAGTTATGAAATTTAAAATTTAAAAAATGGTATAGATAAGCATATCCATAAAACACTTGAAAATCTTGCAAATGGATGATCCAATTTTTAAGACTCGAATTTTTTCTTTCAATATCCACGCATCTCGAGGTCGAGATGATCGAGTACAGGATTCTCGAACACTAGAATACTCTCTTCTAGAGGATTTTTAAGATGCACCTTATTTTAATAGTATAAGGTGGCAACCTTATATAAACTTCGTCCAATTTGAAGTAGGCTTTTTTATTGGTTTTTGTCAATGGAATTGCCATTTCCTCCCATATTTTAAATGATTTGTCACGCTTGGATTTCTTATTTGGGAACGATGTGTGGGCTATGTGCAATTTGTGGATATCGCGTGTTGCAAAGGAACTAAAGTAGGATTATGTAGCTAGGTACTGTTGAAAAGTGGGCCCTTACCCTATTCCGCTAAGCATGTCAAGTGGCTCAAAGTTAGGTAGCGCACCATTGTTTCACTTAGATAAATACACAAACATTTAAGGATGCAGTTTTTATAGGGAATGGGCTTTATGAAAACAAAATAAAGCCTCACCCCGAATCTTCGTCCCGAAAGCACGTCGGGCATTAGAAATCTTCACGATAGCTCTAAATTTCTACCGCCAATTATGAAATTTGAAGCTAAAAAAAATGTACAGATCGCGTGGATCTGTGAACACTTTTTTATTTTTTTATGACGAAATGAACAGTTTAGATAATGCGTTGCAATGTACATTATTCTTAGTGGTTACGGACGCTAGAAGAGCAACTTTTAGTAAATTTTGAGATGAGGCTTTCCTTATTTTTATAGGGCTGCTGCCCCATCAAGACATTTTCCAACATTTAAACGAATGAATGCACCAAGAACAATTTACTTGTTTCCAAAACTGATTCTAAACCTAACAAAGTGGCGTATCTATGAGGGGTGGGGGCAGGAGTGTCACGCTTTGCCTGTCTTTTGAGTAACAAATGGTAGGAGATATAATACAAATCGATAACGACTATTTTTCTCATATCTTTTTTTATCAGGAAAGAACGAAAGAGAAACCCATGAAGGGCACGTACGGGTACTGTAGTCTATACTCTGGGCATTTTTATTACATAGGGCGGGCTGGCGAAAGAAACTGTCCCACTGTTTGCAAAACCGGTTGGGTTCAGGAACTTTAAAAAATAAAAATTCAAAAAATTATAAAAAATTTAAAATTTTATTTGTAATATTTTTATAATATTTTCTATTGTTATGAAAAAGACGGAGAAGTATTTTGGCTATAAATACTTAATTTTATATTTTGAAAAAATTAAAATTTTGTTTGTAATAATTTTATAATATTTTCTATTGTTTTGAAAAAGATTGGGAAATATTTTGGCTATAATACGTGTTTTTTATATTTTTCTTATTTTTTATATTATTTCTAAAATACCCCTGGGCAAAATTTGATTTTTCAAAACCTATTTGGTGATTACTTTTTAAATCTCATTTGGTTGCATTTTTTTTAATTGTATTTTAAACGTACTTTTCATATTTCTTTGCACTTTTATTTTTTTAATTTTTTTTTAACCTTTTTAGCCCGATCGGGAACTCCCTAGTTAGGGCCGTTTACTCGGGGCTACTTGGACCTGGCCATTCCCAAGCCGTGTTTTCTGACATTGATTGGGCCATTAAGGTGGCCTAAGGGAAAATGATGGCGAGCTCAAGGTAGGCCCGGGTAGGGTCATAACAAGGGCAACTTGACCTAGCTTTTTTTTTCCTTTTTTCGTTGTTTCGTTTGAGTCGACTAGGTCTCGCCCGGATTAAGGCCAGAACCATGGCTTCTTTAGCCAGATACAGGCCAGACCTAGCTTGAATTGACCCATAAGAGCTATCGCCGGGCTCGGGCCAAGGTGGCCCCGCCTGGACGTTGCTCTTAGATAGAGGTTTTTTGTCATTTAAATAAAAAGCGAGGATATTTTTGCATCACTCCAATTTTTTGTATGAAAACAAGAGCTTGGTGTTGTTTTGCTAAAGATTGTACGTAGTTGAACAAATTTTAATTATGGAATGATATGTTGTGATACTATTTATTTTTTATACAAGAAGGTCATAATTGGTACTAGCCATTAGATATTAGATTGGATTGGCTTGGGGTGTGTTACAAATTTTGAGAAATTTTTTTTTTGAACGTAGAGTCTAGTCAATAATATACTCACAACCATCCGATTTCAAATCTGATAGACAAAAGTGATTGTGACCTCATTGTATTAAAAATAAATGAGCTATTTATATACTTTCCCTTAAATTATTTTCTAAAATATGGAAATGCATATAACGAAACCATTTACTTTTGATATAAACTGCATACAATGAAACCATTTACTTTTGATATAAAATGCATACAACGAAACCATTTACTTTTGATATAAAGAGGCCATAATCAGCACTGATCGTTAGATTTGAAATTGGGTGGTTGAGGGTGAATTGTTGTTTGGCATAAAGTCCAAAATAAAATATTTCAAATGCTGGGACGCACTTTTAGGTATGCGTATGGTTTGCCCCAAACAATTAAAGTAAGGTGTACCTTCAAATAATATCGAAAGATATCGTTTCAATACCAATAATCTTTTTTGATGGCTTGAAAATTTATTTTTATCTCTAATTATAGAATTCAAAGCTTAAAATATATTGTATATCGAACAAATCTATAAATATTTTAAAATCTTGAAAATTGACAGTCTAGGTAATGCATTACAAGATGCACTATTTTCGAGATTTGAATATATATATTTTTTTAGGTTCATTATCTCAAGGTTGAGATAATCGGATTTGAGGGTTTTTCGGTATTGAAACAACCTTACCTAGTGAATTTTTGATATGCGCCTTGGTGTGATTGTTTAGGGCCTCGACCTTATATAAATTTTTTCTTTTATCTATTAAATTTCACATCCATTCACTAAAAAAAATGGTACCGTCTCATATAAAAAAATAAATGATCTCATACCATTCATTCCCTTCGTGGGTGCGGTTTGTATAGAGTCGATGCTCTAAACAATCAAAGTAAAGCGCACCCTCAAATAATTTCGAGAAATGCGTTTTCAATATTGGAAATCTTTGTGATAGCATTAAATATATTTTCATCTTTAATTATAAAATTTCAAGCTTAAAAAATAGTGTAGATGGAGCAGATATATGAAAGCTTAAAAATCTTGAAAATTGTCGATCCAAAAATGCATTATAAGATGTACTATTTTCAAAACTTGAAATCCATTTTTTTCTCATGTCTATGCATCTTGATATCGAGATGATCAATTTGAAGATATTTGTGCATCAAAACAACATCTTCTAGTGAACTCTTTAGGGTAGGCTTTAATTTGATTGTTTAGAGCCTCGACTTTATATAAATTTTTTCTTTCCTAAAATGTATGGAAAATTGTTTCATGCAAGCTGAAGTTATACGGTTCAAAAAGCGTAAACCATCCATCTTAAAAATAGATGCAAGTAAGTGTTCCATCTAAAAGCAAAAAAACTAAAAGTCCAAATGCTTTCTTACTAGAATTATCTTTTTAGTTTTTAAAAATTTATTTATTTATTCATAGTCATGGTCACCATGTTAGGGATTATACGGTATAAATTAAATCTTGAAATTCATCTCCAAAATAGATTTAAAAAGTGACCCATATTTATAGATATACGGGCCTCCATCTTAGAGTACTAACCCCAGTCCGAATGGTAGATTATGGAGAGAAAAAGACAAGGGTCTTTTTGACAATTGTAGGAAGGATAGGGCGCTTTGTTACGAGCGAGAGTGCGGGGCCCATGACGCAGCTCAGCCTTATCCAGCGGGCGTATGCGTCACACGTGTAATCCGGAATAGCAGCGATTGCACATCTGAACCTTTGATATTCCCAATGCCATCTCTCTCTCTCTCTTCCCACCTAAACTAATAAAATTGGGACTCTCTCTCTCTCTCTCTCCACCCAAGAAATGAAGAATCCAAGGAATTAGTCTCACTCTTTTCCTCGTACCATAGCCCCCTTCTCTCTCTCCTCTCTCATATAAATTGATTAAACCTCTTTCTCTCTCTCTCTCTCTCTCTCTCTCTCTCCCCTGCACATTCACATCCCCTCTGACTAGAAAAACCCACGTCTCTGTTGTCCCCGCCTCCCTCTCTCCCCCTTCTCTGTTTGCCCCCAAACCATCTCTCTCTCTTTCTCTCTCTACCCTGCTTCTCTCTCTTTCTCTCTCTACATATGTCAAATTAGCCCCTCTTCACTATTCGTCACAGGCCCTGTTCTCTATCCCCTCTCTCTCGCTATGAATTGACAACCCCACTTCCTTCTGATCTCTTTGCAGTACCAGACAAACACCCACCTGGGATACACCATCGCCATAAGCCATAAAACATAAAACAACGCCTCACAACCCTTTCTCTCTCTACATCACATCTCTCTCTCTCTCTCTCTTTCTCTGTATATCCCCAAGCTTTAATGGCTGAACACCTTACCAGAGAGCAGTACGTCTACCTGGCCAAGCTTGCAGAGCAGGCTGAGAGATACGAAGAAATGGTAAACTTCATGGAACAGGTGGTGAAGGCGGCTTCCTCTGACGAGCTCACTGTTGAGGAGCGAAACCTTCTCTCTGTTGCTTACAAGAATGTAATCGGCGCTCGGAGGGCCTCGTGGCGCATAGTTTCGTCGATTGAGCAGAAAGAAGAGAGCAGAAAGAATGAGGAGCACGTTGCTGTGGTTAAGAATTACAGGGCCAAGGTCGAGGCGGAGCTCTCTACTGTTTGCGCTGGGATCCTGAAGCTTCTTGATTCCCATCTGATCCCATCTGCTCATTCCAGTGAGTCTAAGGTCTTTTACCTCAAGATGAAAGGTGATTATCACAGGTATCTTGCTGAATTTAAGATTGGGGCCGAAAGAAAAGAAGCCGCTGAGGATACCATGCTTGCCTACAAGGCTGCTCAGGTTAGAAACCCTTCGGCTCTCTCTTCTTAGTCTAGGGAATGGCTTAATTTGAGCTTTTTTGTTTTGGTTTTGGTTTCTTTATCTCTCTTTTTTAGACTGGGGTGGTGCTGGTAACACGTTGTGTGTGTTTTCTTGATATTGGGTTTTTAATTGTTTTTGTTCTAATTTTCGGGGCTTTTGCAAGGATATTGCGGTTGCTGATCTGCCACCTACCCATCCCATACGACTCGGTCTGGCGCTCAATTTTTCAGTGTTCTACTATGAAATTTTGAACTCTTCAGAGAAAGCTTGCAGCATGGCTAAACAGGTAGCGTTTCTAGATTTCGTGAGTGTTTATTTCCTTTTCTTTTTTTTCTTTTTCAGTTCTAAATTGCGCTTCAGGGTGGCTTGTTTGGGTGCTGAATGTACAGGGATTTCTAAATTGCGCTTTAGGGTGAATGATTAGATTGCCATTTATCTGTACAGGGACTTCCATTCATCAATTTTACTTGTGATTTCAAATTTACTTTTTCTTTTTTCTTCCTTATGGGATGCCAGCAGTGCTATTATTGCTGTTCTCATGATTATCAAGTCTAAAAAGTTGCGGAATTCAAATTGCTTTCTTATAAGCATTATTACAGCATGTGGGCTTGTAAGTCCAAATTCAATGCTTTACATACTTAACATGATAAACCAGTCAATGGTCGATGATATTAGTCATGGCCTTTCAAAATTCAAACTGCCTAGAGTTTGATGCATGGCCTCATAAGCTGCACTGGTCTCGAATCAGTGCCATGTATTGGATATTATCTATATTTACTCAACTATTATGTCACCCTTTCGATTACTATTCACTTCTCTCGTCAGTGAGACTTCAGACACTTGGTTTTTATGAATGCAAATACTTTAAACACTATTTTAGCACCTGGATCAGGTTGCTGAATTGGCCTCCGGCTGGATCAATTTGGATCGGGCCGATTTTCCGGTTTGGGATTCGGTCCATAATTTTAATATTATTTTTATATTTAAAAATTTTAAAAGAAAAATAATAAAAAATAAAAAATAGGTGGGAACCTGATTGCCTAGTTCTTAGACTTTCCTAGTTCTTTGATAGAACTGGCGAGTGCCTATAAAACGGACCAATTCCTGGTTCTGTCATGGAACTGGGTCGGTCCCCACCAATGTCGATCCCAATGGGCAATTCCCGATTTGGATTGCCATTTTTTCGAAAATTGATTTTAAGTTTTTGGCTGTTTGGCTTGTGACAATTCTTTATGTTAAACGCTAACTTCATAGGAAATTAAAGCTTAGTTATTAGTAAAATGGACCTACTTTTTGAGTCACGTGAAATTCATGGGTAGAAATTCTGGACTAAGACTTTATCCTTCTAGGGAATTGTACTTACTATAAGCAACAATTTTGATTCTTCAGATTTTACTCGATAGTCCACATATTGTCTCAATTTCAGGCATTTATGTCTCATATCTCTGCAGCATCTGGCATTCTCTGTTTGTTATTAGCATAACCTAGGGGCTTATCCTGCCCATGCCTAATGCTTAAACATATGGAGTTCAATGACTCATAATCCTGACGCTAGATTTTCTGGCAGGTGTAATTAACTACTGATTATAGATTGTTTTGTGTCCTCTTAGTGCATTATAGATGTCATAACAGCATGGTTTTCCGTGGCATCTGTTTATGGATCTATACAAAGGAGAATATGTGGTTTGAATAGTACAAATCCAAGAAACCATGATTAGAGTTGCTCATGATGGTCTAATATCCACTCCACCATTGGTGCATGTGCACACACACACACGTAGGCACGTAATGTGTCTGTGGATGTGTGTGCCTGCAAGCGTGCGTGCACACACTGATGCTCTAGACAATTCTAGTTTCTTCTAATTTCCTGTGTCAGCACTTCTACATACGACCTTCTGCGTGTGTGTGCATTAGAGAGAGAGAGAGACTTGGACACTCCTATTGTCTTCTAGTGTCGCATGCCAACATTTGTAGGCATAGCCCTGACACCTTGACTATATGTGTTGGGTGATTTCATGCTCTATTAGTGTTCATATGCAAAATTTGGCATAGAAAAATACAATTTCTACCTCGCTTCTTATGTAAACTCGTTGATTAGTAGTAGATTAGGGGTTTTGTCAAATTATGGACCATGAAGAAAAAAGACCCTATGGTCCTCTCGTAGGTGGTCTGCTGGCTGTGCCGGCTAAAATTTACTTAAAAATCAAAAAATAGAAATTCTAGAAATTTATAAGGAAGATGGGGGAATTTTAAAAAATTCTTTAGAAATAGAATAAAAAAATAAGATAAATAACAAAAATAAAAATATACAATGAGTGTGCACTCATTTTAGGCGAAGCCGGACCCACAGGCCTGGCACCCGGAGTTGACAGCCCTAATCGGAGTTTATCGGTTCGAGGTGGATGTTCCTGTTGTCGTTAAAGTGTTGAGCTAGAGATGCTTGATTAATTCGGATCAGAGCTTTATCGGTACGAGGGTGTTCCCGTTGTGTATCCAATGTTGAGAGAGAGTTGGTATGGGAAAGTTCGAGTTTGTGGGAGAGAATATAGTGAGTAAGAGAGAGAGTGAGGGAGCATGGAGAGGGTTGGTACGGTAGAGAGAGTTGGTAAATGTGGGAGAGTTGGGAAGAAAGTTAATGCCCTTTGAGACGTATAGGAGAGTTAGAGAGTTTTTCATAAGAGGGAGTGAGTGAATAAGTTGGAGAGTTAAAAGAGAATTAGTATGGGAGTGGTGAGAGAGAGGGTATGAGAGAGTAAGTGTGAAGGAGAGAGAGGGAGAGAGTTCGAATGAGTATGAGTATGCAGTGGGTAGGGAAAAGTGTAGCTATGGGAGAGAGAGAATTGGTGAGGGAGTTGAGAGATAGAGTGTTTGTCTTTTTTTGAGAGAGACAAAGAGAGATTCGTGGGGGTTCTCTGTGTAAGTTGGGGTGTTGAGAGAATTTAAGGGAAGTGGAGGAGAAATAATTATGATAAAGGGAGTAATGATGGGGTTTGAAAATGGTGATGGGTGGGTAATGATGAGTTTGAAAATGATGATGGGGGTCAGAGAGAGAAAGAGAGATTTGTAGGGGTTACGTCTATAAATGGGAGTGTTGAGAGAATTTTAGGAGAGGGTGTGGGGATTCTGTATGTAAGTAAGAGTTTTGAGAGAATTTAAGGAGATTGGAGGAGAAATAATGATGATAGAGGTAGTAATTATGGATTTTGAAAATGGTGATGGGGGAGTAATAACGAATCTGAAAATGGTGATGGGGTGGTAATAACGAGTCTGAAAATGATGGAGGTTTGAGAGAGAGAAATATTGGAGAGAATGTGAAGAAAAGAAAGAGAGAAAGGGGAAAATGGGGACCATATAGGAGAAAGAGAGGTGGGAGTATAATTGACAAGGAGAGATAGTGGGAGCCACATGAGAGGGAGAGATAGAGACAGAGAGATGGTGAGAAATGTTGGAGAGAGATGGAATGAGAAAGGGAAAAGCGGGGACCACATGGGAGAGAAAAGGTGAGAGAGAAGGGGGTGGAGCATGGAACATGGAATGAAGTAAGGAGTATGGAGTACCAAGGTGCATTAGGGTTGTATGATCCCTAGTGTGGATTTCATTAAGAAAGTGGGTTTATGTTAGGGCGAAAACTAGGATTTTGGCTGGAGAGGGTCTGAAGCCAGATTCTTAGGATTTACAGAATTTTTCAGGTTTTTGAAATTTTCTCAGCCAGAAGAGAGAAATGAGGTGTCTATAGTTGCCCCTCTTTGTCGCTCCTGTCTCACTTAGGCGGCACAAGACGAGTGGCAAAGTAGACACACGAGCCACATAATCAAAGCAGTACAAAGTTGAACAATAGGAATTTTTCAGAACAGAGTAGTCGCTTGAATATTTGATTGCAGTTGGCCAATGGCACCTATGGTCTACTGAACCTGGAGGTAAGGTTAGTCCATCAGTCAGGGTGTTCACTGAGAGCTCCATTTGTCGACGAACTTAAGTCGTGATTTGAAAGTGGATTTAGAAGGGAAAATGGAGGACTTTTTTGGTTAGAGTAAATGCCAAGTCGCCGTCTATTCCTTGATATTCCTGGGGACCGGGCTAGAGGCTGGTGTGTTTGGAAGATTAGAGTTTGAAGGTTAAGGTTGGAAGTGTTGGATGGAGAGGTTAAGGAAGGTGTGGTTCGGCCTCTTTCTCCTTCTCTCTCCCATGTGGTCCCCACTTTCCCCTTTCTCTCGGTCGTTGTCACTCTCTCCAATGTTTCTCACCATCTCTCTCTCTCTTTCTCCCCTGCTCATGTGGCCCCCAACTATCTCTCCTTTTCAATTACACTCCCACCTCTTACCTCTTTCTTTCCTATGCTGTTCCCATTTCCCCCTTTCTCTATTTCCTTCTCATTCTTTTCGTCTCTCTCTCTCATACACACACTCTCACACACAAACATCCATCACCATTTTCAGACTCATCATTACACTCCCATCACCATTTTCAAACTCCATTATTACTCCATCTATCATTATTATTTCTCCTCCACTCTCCTTAAATTCTCTCGACACTCCCACTTGCATGCACAACCCCCATGCCACTCTCCTTAAATTGTCTCAACACTCCCACTTACACATGTAACCCCCACGAATCTCTCTCTCTCTAACACCAATTACCTTTTTTAGACTCATCATTACCCCACATCATCATCAAACTCTTATCATTACTCACTCTATCATCATTATTTCTCCCCCACTCTCTTTAAATTCTCTCAACACTCCCACTTACACAGAGAACCCCCACGAATCTCTCTCTGTCTCTCCCTCAAAAAAGAAGAAGAAAGTAAACGCTCTCTCTCAACTCCCTCACTAATTCTCTTTTTCTCCCATAACCACACTCTTCCTTACCCACTGTATACTCATATACTCACTCGAACTCAGTCCTTACCTCATTCTCACTCCCTCTCTCTTCTTCATACTTATTCTTTCAACTTTGTCATACCCTCTCTCTCTCTCTCACCTCTCCCATACTAATTCTCTCTAAGTCTCCAAGTCACTCACTCCCTCTTATGAAAAACTCTCTTAACTCTCCTATACAAAACACATTCTCCCTCTCTCAAAAGGAATCAACTTTCTCCCAACTCTCTCACATTTACCAACTCTTCCGTACTAACCCTCTCTTTCATACCCTTTACATTCTCTCCCATGAACTCAAACTTTCCTATACCAACTCTCTCTCAACATCCAACGCACGACAATGGGAATGGTCTCCTCACACTGACAAAGCTTTGATCCGGGCCAATTGAGCGTGTCTGGCTCAACACTCCAATGAGAACTGGAACGGTCCCCTCATACCGGTAAAGATCTGATCTGGGTCAATTGAGTGTGTCTTGGTCAACACTCCAACGAGAACGAGAACGAGAACGGTCCCCTTGTACCGACAAAGCTATGATCCAGGCCAATCGAGCGTGTCTGGCTCAACACTCCAACAAGAACGGGGACGGTCCCCTCACACCAACAAACATTAGCCCGGGCTGTCAACCTTGGGTGTTGGTCCTGTGGGTCTGGCTTCTCCCAAAATAAGTGTACGCTCATTGTATTTAGTTATTTTTGTTATCTTATTTTGTTATTATATTTCTATAGCATTTTACGAAATTCCCCCATTTTTCTTATAATTTTTTTAATTTTTATTTTTTGGTTTTTAGGCGAACTTTAGTCAGTACGGCCGGTGAACCACCAAAGAGGGGGGGGGGCCATAATGTCTTTTTCTTTCATGGTCCATAATTTGATAGAACCTGTAATCAACTACTAATCAATGAGTTTACATGAGAAACGAGGCAGAGATTGTATTTTCTCTGCCAAAATTTCCCGTATAAACAATTAGTATGTGTCTACACTTCTATAGAAGACTCTTGTGTAATGTAATTACAACTAGTCTTATGGTTAGAATGAACTTTTAGGCTTTGACATTGTCTTGGGTTCAAATCTCCCAATGAACAAACCTTTTCTTTTATCTATATCTTTAATATGTAGCTTGCAGAAATCAAATGAGTTCACTCACGAGTTTTTGCTTGCAATAAGCAATTGAGTTCACTCACAAGTTTGAACCCTTAATGTTTTGAAGAGGTGCAGATTGGTCGAGCACCGCTAAAATGACATCTTTATGTGAATGATACGCATATATATTTCTTAAATGTAAATTAAAGTGTTCATTTAATGTAAAAAAGTAGTTCACTCCTGGCCGGTAGGGAATTGGACTACCCAGTCTGTTGCCAGGCCTAATATTTTAGCCAATGGGCACAACTTATAAAACATGCTAACGGACTGCCCATTTTTGTTATTGGTATGGAACTCAGAGTGATCTCCTATATAAGTGGTTTAGGGCATTGGTAAGAATGACAGATGGGATTTGTTCCTTTGTAATTGTGGTGCTTGTTTATTGAATCCTCTAGAATGGTGTACTTGACTGTACTTCTCACATTTTTACTTGTCTGCCAAATTCCGTCTCACCTATAGGCACAATGCACCCACCATGCACGTATTTTCTTTATATCATCCACTTGTGTAGAGTAATAGCCTCATGGTAGTGAAATTACTGTTTGTTCTGTTGTTAACTGCACCTTCCTTAAGACCATCTTGGAGATTTTTTGTATAAGGAAGTTATCTGATGTTTCTCTGTTATAGTTATTGTTTTCTAAGATGTCAAAATAGTAATTGTCATATTATGACTTTCACTTTCATAAATGGAAGGGACACATAATAACCATTTAAGTGTTACACATGTGATAGAATAATATGGAAGGAAAACCATTGTGATCTACTTATTTTGTTATTAATTCAAACTCACAATTAAAAAGCGCTAGTGTAAAAGAAATCAAGGACATTGGATTTAGAGAGATCCAACTTGAGCTCCCTGGACATGTGAAGTAAAAAAACTCGCAATATACTGACTTTTTCCAAAGTGCTCTACCCACATTGTTGAGAAGATGAAGGTAGGTTATCACAATGAAAATTATAACTAGCGTAGGTTAATTTAGAGATTATGACTTACATTGAACTCTTCAATATATTCCTCTGAAATTTGCTCTGAATGCCACTTCAGTAAGTCCATGGATGAGAAGGGTTTTGGCAGATTTTGGGGAAGACTCTTCACCTTAACTTTGAGATAATTTGGGAAAGATGAAAAAGGAATTAGATTTCATTTTCTACTGAACAGTTGGAAGAAGCATGAATTGAATGCTGTAATCCCCCTGAAGGTTAATCTATCCAATAATAGAACGAGCAAGGCTCATGTTGATGATAGTTCAGTGTGTACAAAAAAAATAGTTGGCTACATGTTTGGTCTTATGCAGTGTTTGATCATGGGATGTTAATGTACATGTGACTAGTAAAGAGATTTTGATAGCCTGGTCCTATTATGGCATCAAGCAATGATATTTACCACGGCCTCTCCTAATCTCTAGGGGGTGCTTTCTAATGGCCTATCCTATGATATTAAGCCAATCACCTTCCACAATCAGGGATGTGATTAAAAATAAAAGCAACCTTTAGTTTGCATCTTCCCTGGTATCATATGTGCACCTGTATCCACATCCATATGACAGATAGAACTAGATGACCAGTATATTCTTGCTTTAGAGAGATACCTGTCTGCCCTAGATGCTAAATATATAATGCATGTACGTCTCTCATCATACAATAATTTCATGTTTATTAGAAAGCAAATAGTCTCATTTGTACAATTTGAAATCAGATTTTTCCAACTCTCTTGGGGACCAAGAGAAATTTACAATATTGGTCAAATCTTCCTGATGACATACATTTTAGCTTGACAAAACCTACACATATCCCAAGACCAGTACGTAATATGCGAAATTAATTTAAAAGAAGGGTGTATCCTCTTTGGAGAAAAAAAAGAAACAATAAAAAAGGGTTTATCCTGTTTCTGCAAAAAAAAAAGGGTGTATCCTCTCTAAGAAGGAAAGAGAGATTTGATCTGATAGGTTCTTGCCTTGAGCTTGTTTATTGGGTCCCGTGTCGAGACTTAAAAGCATACTTGGGTTTGCCTCTTGACATACAAGTTACTTGAGTTGATTTGGGGTTAGATAGGGAGCAAACCATGAGGAAGGTGGTCCTGATGAACTTCATGGTCAATAGATTTGTTTCTCAAGTCAAAAGATTGATGTTATCGTTGCTTTTCTTTTTTTCATCTATCTCTATGTTTCAGTCAAATTCAAAAGACGAAAAAACAGAATTGCATTCAACCAGAAATAATGGAGAATGCAAGAAAAAGAAAACTGATGTTTCTATTGTTGCATGCTAGCAATTTTTCCAGAATTATTCACCTGTTTCGTTTGGTTTAGGAAAGTAGAAAGTTTTAATCATCATCATCATAGCCTTTTCCCAATTAATTGGAGTTAGCTACATGAATCCTGGTCCTCTATTTTGCTCTATTAAAAGGCATATCCTCAGTGAGGCCATTAGTCCGTATATCTTTTCGGACTACTTCCAACCACACCCTTTTGGGCCTACCCTTTACCCTTTTCAATCCTTCCACTTGAACTAACTTGCACTTCGTAACAGGTGCTGCACTGGGTCGATGCCACACATCGCCAGCCCACCTAACTCGCTCTCATCTTATCGTCTATTGATGCCACACCTAATTTTCCCCAATGGATATCTCTTTTTTCTTGCGGTATTGGAAAATTTTAATGAATATCTCTTTTTTTGCGGTATTTAAAATATGTCCCAAAATTATTACATTTTACAGCCATTTCCTTTTTTTTGCCTTTTTCATTTTTCCCAAAATGCCTTGCATACATAAAGCTCGAATCGGTTTGGCACATGGATTGCCAAACTGCACTCTGGATTTTCTATAGGCTCCAGAGTGGGGGTCAGCACTCCAAGTGCCAACCTGACCTAAAGCTCATGTACCGACTTGGATGACTCAGTTTTCTATTTTTATTTTTATTTTGATATTTTATTTTTATTTTTATACATAAGGGAGCCGATTAACTCATTTTCCTTCATTCTTTCAGTCCCACTCTCTATGATCTCAGGTCGAGTTATCATTTCTAGTGCCAATTTGCACTCTGGAGCCCTGTGGCAAATCCCCACAGTGCGGTGTGTGATGATCTGAGGGCATTTTGGGAAAAGCGAAAAAAAGGGAATGGGTGTAAAATATAAAATTTATGTAACATATTTCAAATAGCGCAAATAATAGGGGTATTTACAAAAAGCTCCCTTCGGTTTATTTTAAAAAAGAAAATAACCAAAAACTCTATGATTCTTGAACCACTGACTGGAAAATTCTCGTCTCATCTTACGAACAGTATATGATGTGACAAATTTTGTTATGCTTTTTGCTTACAACTTCATCAAAGATTTCCATTTCCTCATTGTCAATTCTGTGTAATAAGTGTTATTCACTATGTTACAAGGGCACGTATACAAGAATCTGTCTCGGACTCGGATTGAAGAATCTGACTAACCAGACTATGTTTTGCCAAGTCCAATTCCGTGCAAGACATATGTGTTTGTGTTTATTGAAATATTTATATAGAAAATTGATTTGTGACTTTCTGAGACTAAAAGTAACTTACAAAAATAGAACATGTTGGTTCAAATGAAAGA
This sequence comes from Amborella trichopoda, assembly GCF_054954075.1. Classification (NCBI taxonomy): domain Eukaryota; kingdom Viridiplantae; phylum Streptophyta; class Magnoliopsida; order Amborellales; family Amborellaceae; genus Amborella; species Amborella trichopoda. The sequence goes on along the minus strand of NC_142339.1, from coordinate 48,441,746 downwards.
CACTCGTTCTAAATCATACACGTACTCACCCGATTGTGCGGACGCACGTCTTATGAAATGGATGCATCTTATAATGTGGAGGTGCATGTCTTAGTAGAACATATGTTTTGTTTGTAGTTGCCCTTCCTTCGCCTCAAATTTCTTTGCAGTCGCTTCCCTTCTTGACTTTGCTACTCTCCTTCCATGTCACTATGTCGAAGAAGGGTACCAATTTCTTGCTAAACTTGTACCATTTTCTTTCGTTTCTCCTTAACATCTTTCAATGATTGGCAATGTACAGGGTTTCATCCTTTCACTGAGCATGAACATGTTTACTTGTCTTCTAACTTGTCCGAGACAAACATCCTAAAGGGGATTCTTTGTTTTCCTCTGAGGATGAATGAACGAGGGCAATTGTGCCAACTAGTTATATTTGCTCAGTTGCTTTATTTGGTGCAAGCAATTCCTTATGCAACCTTGGGGATCTTGTTTAAGAAAGGAGGACCAAATATGGGAGTGTAGATGCCCACCTGTACAAAACCACATTATTGTTGTGTAATTGATCAAGAACTGCAACCAGTCAAGTCTTCATTAATAACATTGGAGATGTCGTCGTTGCAAAGTTAAAACTTTAGAGGGATTCTCTAGAATCAAAAGATTTTAAAATTAGTTGTACTAAGACGAAATATATGGTATGCTAATTTAGTAATAAAAGGAGTAGAAACGAGGAATAGTTAAAGATTGATGGCCAAGAAGTACCTAAAAGACATACTTTTATATATCTTGGGTCAATAATCCATGAGCATTAAGAAATTTGAGGAATATTTTGTGCATATAATTAAAGTTGGGTCTGGGTGGATGAAGTGGAGTTGTGCTTATGGAGTTTTGCGTGATTGTCTCATACCAATAAAACTCAAGGGGAACTTCTATAGAACAGCTATAAGAACAGCCATGCTTTCTGGGATGGAATGGTGGGTAGTCAAGAAGCAATATATTTATAGAATGAGTGTGGTTGAGATAAAGGATGTTGAGATGGGTAAGTGGCAAGACAAGAAATGATAGTTTTTAGATTGAAAACATCGGAAGGGACGTAGGGGTAGCTCTAATGGGTGATAAGATGAGGAAAAGTAGATTTAGGTGGTTTAGCTATGTTGACCTAGAATAACACCAGTTTGGAGGGTTGATTTGGTTCAAGTGGAAGGCTAAAAAATGGCGAAAGGGAAGGCCCAAAAGGACATGGCGGAAGTAGTGAGAAGAGATATGGTGAGATCCTTGATAGATCAGAATGGCAGAACATGATTCATGTAGCCGACACTAAATAGTTGTGATAGGGCTCAGATGATGATGAACTGCAACTGATCAAGTAGGCTGCAAGGTTCTAAGCTCAGGACACCTGGAAAACTGACTTAGACTACTGGTGGTATGTAGTAATATTAACTTGCAATTTTCCGTTTGTAATTCTAATTTTGACAATTTCATCCTTAACACATTTGGTTTTGGATAAATAAAGGACAAGGCGTGTGAAGGACAGCCCTAATGTTCAATGCATTGTTTAATAAATTCAATCATATAGATGGGCTTAGGTCACCTTACTATCATAAACAAATGAATGTCACAGGTGACTATTTAAGCCTGTAAACCTCTTGATTGTCTTTCTAGTCTTTCTACGCTTGAAAGGTGTTGACCATTCTTCTGGCGATTCTGTCATGGACCTTCTTGAAAGCTCATTTTCGTAGCCAGCCCTTCGACACACTACAGCTTAGTCTTTCACTCATGTTAAAGTTCTTTTTTTCTCTATCATTCCCATGGGAACATCAAAATAGTCCTTCCAATTCCCCCACATTACAGCATCCAGAAAAAAGAGATGGGGAAAAAGAAAAACTTAGATCAGGCTCTCTTTTTCCATGCACTTCCTAGGTCAACTTCGTAATTGCTTGGCTGATCTATCGCATGAATCGTTGCACAAGCATCATATGCTGCTAGACCAAGACCTTCTGCTTTTCAAATGTTCCCTTCATAGATTGTGCAAATCTCTCAAAAGTCAAGCCGAAAGCTGTTGGAAATGGCCTTTAAAAGGGGTTTTTATCCACTGTTCATCCCTAAGAAAATTATATTTTTGCGTGGCTAGGAAGCCCTGAGCAAGGAACCTTTTGGCAGTTATGGCTTACTCCTGTCATGATCCTATACCCATTCCTGCGACCATTCTTTGTAACTTAAAAGAGTCGTGACTTCATAACTAATTAATGTTTTCATATGCATGGCGTTTAGTTCTGATATAATTAATGTGTTACAGTATTAATGTTAACAAGTAGCTGTATTTTTCTTTAAGGTAAAGGTCGATGTGATTTGACAATCTGAATTTGAAAATTTGAAATAATGAAACCGTGGAATTCAAAACTCGTTTGAGTTTCATTTGAATGTATTCTTGCTCCATAATGAACAAACAGGTTCAAGATATGGTGGCTATTATTTACTTTTTTATCACGGAAAGAAGCAATTGTATATGTTTCTCTACCTATGTACACTTTGGTGATGCTGGAGGATTTTGTGGTGGAGATTCGTGAGATTTTTCTTTTTCGTTTTTCTTTTGAAATGTAAATCGACTCGAGAAGGGCCTTCTTTCTTTCGTTCTAAGAAATTTGTGTTGAAAGTTTAAACCATAGAACTAAATCCCAAGGTTTTAGCTCTTGCAATTTTTTTTATCTAAATGGTATTTGTTTTATTTTCTTTGGAACCTCAAGTTTGAGAAAAGATTTCTTTGGAACCTTATTCAATAAAAGGCAACAAAAATGTTCTTCTCCTCCTAGTCTATGATATCTTTCGTGTCCATATTTGTATGATTATTGAAATTCATCTTTTTTTTTCATGTTCATATGTTTGTAACCGTTTACACTCGTCTCACATCTCACGAGTTTTGGTCGGGTCTTTTAGTCCAATCTTATTTTGGAGTGTCGAGAAATTTTTTAGATAATTGCTGTTGAATTTTGACCTCGGGAGTGACTCCCGAAATATATTTATGACCATGCTGCAAATTGATTACTCTGGTGATCCAGGGAATTATTGGGTGTTCGGTTGTATGTTGCACTTAGGCTGTAGACTTGTATCATCATTTATTGAACTACTTCCTCTTGTTAATATTCCTTAAACTCCTGCTGCGTTCAACGCAATCATGTTGACACATTAATATTGATTTAGAGAGAGAGATAGAGAGAGAGAGAGAGAGAGAGAGATCCATCTTGTTTCAACTTGTCAAAAAGAAAAGCAAGCAAACACACGTTAAATTCTTTTGGTCCAGGCATTCGAGGAAGCCATAGCAGAGCTCGACACATTGGGCGAGGAGTCATACAAGGACAGCACTCTCATCATGCAGCTCCTTAGGGACAATCTTACACTCTGGACATCTGACGCTCAGGTAAGTAGAATATCCACCTTTCCAACCGCCCTCTCTCTCTCTGGACCAACATATCTATGTTTCAATGCACCTGCAGGAGCAGTTGGACGAAGCATAGGGAGTTGCAGTGTGTTTGGCGTCCAGCCCTCCAATACAGAATTTGGACTTGAAATGTTATCTAACACAGAGGGTGGTTTTATTGACAAAGACGTCATACTTGTTCTCAACATGTTTTATATTAGAGTTTACAACTGTTACTCAGCTTTGATTCAATAGAATTCTCAGATGATGATAATGCTTTCATTCAGTCTCTAGTGTTGTTTTTGAGCCACTCCAAGTATTGGTCGTTGCCCCCAACAATGGGCAAGGCAATGACTTCTGGTACCCTGGTAACATGGAAATGAATATTGTTGATGTAAGCACATGCTGCCTTCAAATGAGTTAAAAAACTACGAAAAGTTTAGTTTGAAGATTGTCTTAACTGGTATTCATGATTTTTTTTCACATGGTCTGTTAAAGCTCCCAATAGTGACTCCCTTGTCTTGATTATAAGCAGCTCCTCTGAATCTATCTCAATCTGAAACAAAGCAACCAAGTTGAAAGATTGAAAATAAGAAATAATAAAAGGCATTCTTTGTTTGGATAAAGTTTACGTAACGTTGCAAACAGTACTTGTGAAAATAAGGCTGTGTAACAAGTACTATTCATTTTAGGGTGCGGTTTATATAAAGCTGGGGCTTTAAACAATCAAAGTAAAACGCAAAACCCACCTTCAACAAAAAAATGTGGTTTTAATATAGGAAATCATTGTGATAGCTTTAAAATATATTTTTATATTTAATTATAAAATTTAAAGCTTAAAAAATAATGTAGATCAAATAGATCTATGAAAATTTGGAAATCTTGAAAATTGATGGTCTAAAAATACATTACAAGATACATTATTTCGTTTTTTATTTTATTTTTTTATTATATATTTTATAAAGTTATTTCGAAAACTTGAAATCTATTTTTTTTTTCATGTCCATGCATCTTGATGTCAAGATCAATATGAGGATATTTTGGCATCAAAACCACCTCTTATAATGAAATTTTTTAAGGGGGTTCTAATTTGATTGTTTAAAGCCTCGGCAACCCATACAAATTTTTCTTTCATTTTATTTGGATGATGTAGATCTCACATTATTTTAAAAGGCGGCACTTTTTGGCATCGTCTTAAAAGATATGTCAAATTTATACCATCCAATTAAAATAGACGGTGTAGAGCATCACAATTTTACTTTTAGAAATAAAGTTGCAACTTGAACTTCACCTTGTTTGTTTTTTTTTTTTTTTCTTTTCTGGTGGGGGGAGAAAAGGAAAGCATTTTTCTAAAACGCAAGCTTTCTATGCTTCCCCGACAGCATAAAATTTATATATTTTCCCTTATCCAACCGTCCATTTTCCTATAAACTATTTTGACACCAAATGTTGGACGTCCTATCCTCTATTAAACTCGTACTAGTGGAAAATATGAGAAAATATTTTCAATAAAATAAAATGACCAAAATACCCCTGCAATTTTTAAGGGGTATTTTGGTCATTTTATTTTATCAAAATATTTTTTTGAATATTTTTTATAGGTGCGCTCCAATGAAAAAATGACACATACAAAATTTCATATTCATGCAATTTGTATAAAAAAACTAAAAATAAAATATTTGAGACGTCGGATCTAAATTGGACGCATGGATGGTAGGGGAAGTATAGAAACTTTTCCCTTGAATAACATTTTACTAAAACACATTTGATAAAGGATTTTCTCATACCTTATCCTCCCACCAATATGTTGACTCGATACCTGCATTGAGCGTATTGTACACGTTACTAATGGGAGGAGGAGGAATGCAAAGCGAAGTGTGGTTCAAGGAACGCCTATCAGAAATATAAATGAAGGATGACATCCAAGAAAACTCAAAGCTCATTTTAAATTTCAGGAACATCACCAGCTAATAGATGCCATGAAAGATAACCATAATTATTAAACATGCAATGGAAGAAAACACAGGTACCTTATTAAACTTAATACTTCATGGATAATGAAACAAATGCCAAAAGGGCTACAGCATTCACGATGGTAAAAAAGGATGCGTACTTGCAGAGCAGAAAAATAGAGTAAAAAAGGGTAGTAATCACAGAAATGGCAATAGTTTATGAAAAAAAAGGATTTCACCGTCGAAGATGTCGCACATGATTTATTCATTTTGGTTATGTATTTATTTATTTATTGGGGGAATGTTGGTCAGTTTCGAAGTCCACCTGTATAAGCAGCACTGACCCCCCCAAATCATGGGGAATTTCAAATGCGGCTGTCATTATTCCGGAAAGTGTCATAATTTAAAGAAAAATAGGAGACTATTTTGAGAAGATTCTGCTTCAACACATGGCATGAAACATACCTTTCCAAAATATTTTCAGAGAGGAAACTAATGAAGCAGATTTGCTAGCTTGCTAGCCAAACTAGGAGTCAACAGGACCATATTGTTAGTATTTAGTGCCGCAAGTTTGTGTTTTGTTTATTCATTTGTTGTGATCCTTGTCGGTTTCTCTTTTTCCCCCATTTGTGCTTGTATTTCTCTCTATCTGTACTCGTACAATGTCATGTATACAGATCAATGACAGTTAAAACAGGTTATAGGGTATGATTTTCTTACGAGATGCACAGATTATAGATTCTATAATAATGGTTTGTCTATGTAATCTAAGTATCCTTCCGTTCTCAGGAACCACAATATGTAACACCATTCAGGTGTTATTCATAAAAAAAGCTCAGAAACACAACTGTGAGCAGATATGACTCCTACTAAGTGTTGAGAATAAAGATCAGTAGGCGTTACCATTGTAAAATTGTAAACGTATGTGACGTTAATGGACTCACTAAGCCTAAATTCAGAGCCTTTTTATTCTATTTTTTAAGTGAGTACCTTTGTGTACGTGCAACTGCTGCAAAGTCAATCATTGGAACCCCTTGACGTAAGCATAAGAAAAAAGTACTAAACATATAAACAAGAGGAGCAAACAACTTTTGTTGACACAACCAAACCAGACATGATTGGTGAGCTCAATGGACTAATGAGACTCTACCTCAGGTCATCAGGCACAATATCAACCCACAAAAATGCGATGTATAAACGCAATAGCTGACAAAGACAAACAATAGCCAAAGCAAAACATGATTGATGCAATCAATCAACCTTCTCCCAGTTACTGTAGGTCTATACAACGAAGGCAACTCCGGAGGCATGCAGTTGTTAGTCACTATCATATTTATAAAGAGAACATAACCACTATGAAAGTGTGAGAATACATGCCTGGTACACGATTTACACATGCTGCAAGTTTTTCTTTGATGATGCTCTCAGCCAGCTTCTTGCCTGCATTCAACACATTGTTTGGAACCTCAAACTTGCCTATATACGCAAGAACTCTTCAACAATGCAACAATCATTCTCAGTGGATTCTTAAGCACCTTCTCAACTTTGATTTAGGCATATAATCCGCACCTTCTCAACTTCGATTTAGGCATAATAGATTATATCCTCCACATTTACGATGTTTATACATATTAAATTGTGGTATGAAACTTTCAGCAAAACTCCAACAATAACAATTTGTAAACTTTTTTGTTAACTTAAAAAGTATCAATTGCAAATCAGGAAAAGAAATCCATTTCTAAGGCATTCTTTTCAGCAAAACTCCAACAATAACAATTTGTAAACTTTTTTGTAAACTTAAAAAGTATCAATTGCAAATCAGGAAAAGAAGTCCATTTCTAAGGCATTGTTTTCATAAACTAATACAGTTAGTTGTTTGAGGGTGTTACAGTTTTCTTTTTTAGTGTTGGGTGATTTTTATTTATTTTGTTTCATTTGTTCTTTTTGGGTTCCTCTATCTTATTCCAATTTCAAATATTCTTTCAACTCATCAGCTTTCAAGACATGGATTATCTGATGTCTCAACAGTCTAAAGTCATTAACATTTTACGGATTTCAATCACTTTAGTGTTAATCTCGAAGTTTATTCAGGTTTCTCAAGGGTTGAGCATATACTTCTCATGAACTTCAACACTTCACAAATATTATGTATGGCTCAGCAGTGACTATAGTTTGTATACTCGCCAATAGAATGCAAATGCTAGTTCAGATAAACACAGCAGAAACTAATTCTACTCTAATAAAAATAATTATTTCTCCTACCGCTTTTTTTTTTGCTGTATTGTACTAGAAGTGAAGTACTGCTTTTTTGCCTTTTTTTTTTTTTTTTAAATAGGGATGATGTCAGTATTAAGTGCTAGAAAAGATACAAGAAAGAAGTAACACAGCCCAAAGATTAGGTGCTCCGTACAAAAATGAGAGAGCTAAGACCGAAAAATACTATACATTCAAAAAATGTGGTAGAGCCATAGATAGATACACCAAAAAGTAAAAGAAATTTTGTGGGACCAATAGCTCAAAAAGGTGACAAAAGGATCTCTGCGGCACTGTCGAGAATGCTACTTTAGCATGACCGTAGGCCATCGAGTTGGCCTCGCGCCACGTATGTCGCCAGAAGATGTGGATAGGTCTGCCGAGGTCGAAAATTTCGTCAAAAATGTACCCAAGTCTCCACGGGCATGATGAGGTTCTTGAAGCCCATGAAATGACATTTTTGGAATCCCCCTCAATGACCAAAACGGGGTTCCAATGAGGGTTAAAGCATTTAAGGCCCTCAAGGAGGCGAGGACCTCTAACACCATGGAATCCTCATCACCGCTGGGTTTGAAGAAGGAAGAAAGAGTGAAGCCGTACGACCATCAATATTAAGTTTGGTTTGACATTGCTTCAATGATCTCCAAAGAAAAGCTCGTGGTATTTGAAGAGGTGGGGAACTGATTTGGGAGTCACCATATCCAATCATAAGAGCTGCAGCATGCCCCCCAAGGGCCCCATGCCAAGTTAGAGTGGATGAAGAGGTGTTCATCGGTTTCTTTCACCGATTTATACATGGCACACCTGTTGGGGATCAGCAAACCGCTTTTTTGTAGCTGACCCACCATTAGTGCGCTCTCGGATATTGCAAACAGCTTAAAACCTGGATCTTGGGAAATAGCAGTGAGCCGGGGACTAGCGGCAGGGGAAGGTGTAGAGAGGGGGAAGTAGAGGGCTGTTGCAGTTTCCAGTAGAAGGACATTGTAAAATGCCCGAGGTGGCTGGTATCCAAATCATCTTGTCAGCACCAGCAGTAGGGAGAAAGGTTGAGTGCATAAGGGAGGATAGGGACTTGAAGTTGGAGAGCTCCTGATCTGAGAGGGGCCAACAGAAGTTTAGGCTCCAAATCCTTGAGTTACCCAATACCTTGAACTGGTCAGCCACAGTAGCATGTCGTTCAGGATATAGCCCAATCAACACGGTTGTAGGCCTTCTCCTAGTCAAGTTTGATCAACACCCTAAGGATTTTGCATTACATAAGTGCCCAGGGATGGATACATTCATGGGCTATACTAGAGCCCCAACAGGAAGTGACAGTCCCTGACGAAAGGCACCTCAGTTTTGGGGAGATGATCCAGCTGAGAACTTCCCCATGGGGGAGGCTATGACTTTTGGGAGGATCTTGCATGAGCTATTGATCAGGCTCATGGCCCTGGAGTCTTTAGGATCCTCAGTCCCTTCAATTTTAGGGATCAGGGCAATGAACTTTACATTTATGGCCCTACAAATGAAGCTTCTCTTGTGGAATTCTTGGAAGAAAGAGACGATGTCTGGTCCTATCGAGTCCTAAAAGACATTACACAGGGCCACTGGGTATCCGCCAGGAGTAGGGATCTGTCCTGGCCAAGCTACTTGATGGCACCTAGGATATCGTGCTCAAAGAATGTATGTTCTAACCACGCCACTTTGTCAGTGGGGATGGACTTGAAAGAGAGGTCAGCTCTCCTCGGTTTAGTACCAGAAGGGGCTGAGAAAAGATTCACGAAATAGCCAAAGATGGCGATTTCCACCTCGAGAGATTGGCCATAGAGGTGTGCTCCCACTTTGACTTGAGTGATGGTAATGTCTCGCCTTCTACACTTTGCTATCTTACGAAGAAACCGGTGTCAAGATCCCCAAATTCTAACCATTTGATCTTGGAGCTTGGGACTAATAGATCTCTTCCTTCTTGAGGATTTGCTGGTATTCAAGCTTGGCTTGGGATATCTACCTCTCCTCTAGGTTCGAATTTCCCTTTTCTTCAATAAAGTCCCATCTCTCTATGCTTTGGAGTAGAAAGTCTTTAAGGATTTTGAAGTTCCCAGGAAGTTGGCGCCTCCAGGTTCAGGGAGGATACGAGGATTTGAAGTTTGAGAAAGAATCCCACCATCAGGGACCAGGAAGAGGAATTTATGTTCTTCGAACTAAGCTAGCTCGAAACGGAACAGTTTAGGCCCTCTCGTAGCTGGCTGTGTCTAGAAGTATAGGCCTATGGTAGGATGTGAGTTTTGGGCATAGATCCAAAAAACAGCTCACCTAGCCCCTAGGTGGTCGCCTAGGAGGGAGAGGGGGCATGGGTGCTAGGTCCCTGGTAGTCTGCTAGGCGGGTGCCCAGCGCCTAACCTTGGGCTGGCACCAAGGAAACTAGGCTGCCTAGGAGCGAAATTGCTTCGGGTAAGACCATTTTCCCCCAAAATAAGGGTGGGAATTTTTTTATAAACCCTCAAAAGTTGTTTTTAGCCAATCTTGACCCAAAATAACTCAAAAAATAAACCCTATCTCAAATTTCATTAGATTGAACTTCGAATTTATAGTTTCAAAAAATTGATCCAAACATTATCCTTTTGTTTCGGATTCACTTTTGTCTATTTTAGAAGCGTACTAGTGTGCTTTTGAGAAACATCTCCAACATTGAAGATTGAAGATCGAGCAAAAAGGTTAATTAAGAATCTTCATATTTTAAATTTCATTTGTTATTTCAATGTCTTCTTTGGTTTCTTCTAAAAGTGGCGATCCGGGTTGGAAGTATAGTTAAACCCAAATCCAAATGACACAAATTGTACAAGATATAATTATTGCGAAAAAGATACTAATGGGGGTATAAACCAGTTCAAAAAACACCTTGCCAGTATTACGGGAATGTTGTCCCTTGTAAAAGGATTCCTGAAGCTGTCAGGGAGGAGATTAAGCAATATTTGTGTTCGATAAAACATAAAAGGGAACAAAAGGAGCCTTGTCATTTGGATAAGTCTTCTTCTAGTTCTTCTAAAAGTGGTGATCCGGGCTGGAAGTACGGTTATAACCCAAATCCAAATGATAAAAATTATATAAAGTATAAGTCTTGTGAAAAAGACACCAATGGGGGTATAAATCGGTTCAAGAAACACCTTGCCGATATTAAAGAGAATTTTTCTTCTTGTAAAAAGGTTCCTAAAGCTTATAATGCTGAGATTGGACATTATTTGAACTTGGTAAAAACCAAAAAAGGAAGAAAAGGAGCCTTATTATATGGAAAAGTCTTCTCCAAGTTCTTCTAAAAGCGGTGATCCGGGTTGAAAGTAGGGTAATATTCTGAACTAAAATAGCAAAAATTGTATTAAGCTATATTTATTGTGGAAAGGATATTGATGGGGATATCAAGAAACACCTTGCCGGTATTAGGGGGATGTTGCCCCATGTAAAACGGCTTCCTGAAGATATCGGGAAGAAAATTAAGCAATATTTGAGTTTGGTAAAACACAAAAAGCAAAAAAAAGGTGAAGAGGCATCAAATAGAGCAGCCGACACTCCTAGGGCCACTAGATCTTCACAAAGCATGAAAGGGATAAAAGAAGAGGAGGAAGCAGATTTAGAGAAATGGATGACAAACGTAATGTTGAAGAGGGAGCTGACTCTAATGAAGATGGACTCGATTCTGATGCATATATGATGAGGCTTACTCCACTTTTTCTGATGATGATTGAAGGCTCTTGACTCTTGAGTCTTCGAGTATATATTTTCTTTTTCTTATTTTCTACCCTTACTTTATCCTGTATCATTGCACGTAACTATGGATTATGGAATGGTGTGGACTATGGAGCATGGAGTATGATCTATGGAGTGTGGGTTATAATTGTGCATGTATTACTATTATATTTACTTTTGGTTGTGCTAGTATTCTATTACATTGGAACTTTGGATTATGGGATTTTTAATATTTTATGATGTGTGAATGTGTTATTCTCATATACTCTAATAGTTGTATACTCATATTCCCCTGCCCGCCACTAGAAGGGGGCCCTGCCTAGACGGCTGCCTAGGCATTGGGCAGCCTGGACCACCCTAACCGCCTATGCGCTGTCCGGCGTTTTTTGGAACATTGATTTTGGCAGGGAAACCGAGTGAGTACAAGGAAACAAGGCAACCCAATCTGTGCTCATGTGAAATTTATCAAGCTTATATAGTGAAGAGTTTGAAGAGTAGTTCGACCAGGTGAAATTCGAATCATTGAGGAGGATATCGACGAGTTTGTTCGTGAATATGAAGTCTAAGAAGTCGAGCATGCTAGTGGTGACTCTCGAGTTAGAGTTTCACTCAAAGGACCACGTGGTGATCTTGAAATCACCACCACAAACCAGGTGACAGGGACCATTGAGGCAACAAAATCCAGTTCTTCTCAGAAGAACTCTGTAAGGTAGGCAGAGTTGCGACTTGGGACCATAGACTGCTGAGAATTTCTAGGCAAGGCGAGATAAAATTCAAGAGAACACTATGGAGACCGAGATGGCAGCTACATGAGAGGAGGAGAGAGCATGGAGGGTTTGGTCCCAGATGACTCAGTTCCCACTTATAAGGCTCCTTGGCTTCCAAAGCCTCCCATTGGCAGGGAGACTTAACATATTAGGGGTAGGGTGGGTTGGGGCTGCTTTGTTTCAATAATAACCAAAACAGTAAGTGCCCGAATGGCTTTACGCTTGTCAGGATCTTCGAAACCCCAAATGATCTAAGTGGCAATTCGCATGGAGGTAAGTTTGTGAATGAGGACAGGAGCCTAGGAGAGTGCCTTAGCTGCTGGCCCGCCACCCCAGGGGGGGGCACGGGCGGCTGAGCCACAATGAAGAGGGGAGGATGGTCCTTGATCTTCCTTTAGCCCTTTTCATACTGAACCCTAAAATAGAGGTTAGAGATCTCCCTCTGCTCTTTGGCACTTACTTTGGATATGGTTTAGCATCTACTTTGAGGAATTTGCTAATGTTCACATCAAGTCCGTCGTACTGGAAGCCCATTGTCTTGAGAACTTTATGGATATCCCTTTGAGCATTGCCGCTCCCTTCAACATAGTCCAAGCCCATCAAATGGGAGAAATCAGTCTGCGAGCATGCTAATGACTTGGGTCAAAGTAGCTTAAGAGCAGAATGAACCGCAAGTCACCATGGGTATTGGGTAGGCCGACCAAAGCGTGTTGCTAGCAGGTTTTGGGGTAGATGGATTTCCTGTGTGGGTACACTGCAGGTTGGGAGTAGAGGCCGAAAAGTTCGAAAGGTCTAGGCACTGTCTACACCTAAGGTGGGAGAGGAAGGATGGCTAAGGGGGAGGCTTGAAGAACTTGGATTGGCTAGTAGGATGGGGCTAGGGGTTAGAGGTGACCCCAGGGAGAGAGGACAAGCAGGGCTTGGACCCATGGACAAGTTAAAGGAATAGCCCAGATGTTGTAGGGGAAAGGCTTCGTGGTGGAGACACTTTGAGGGGTCAAGGGGAAAATGGGGGGAAGGAGATATGAGACGAGGTGGAAGAAAGAACGGTTGAATGAAGGTGAGACCGTGCTGGTAGATGAGATGGAATCCCAGAGGACCCGGAGGGGCGGGTAGTGGCAAAGGTCCCAATTGGGATTGAGCGTGGACTCCCACGAGACCCTAGGGTAGAGGAAATGGAGGATTGGAAAGAATAGGCCCCCAAACAAAGAATGTGCGCTACGATTGCTCCATTGAATGTTGGGCCTTAACTTAGGCTCTTCAGGGTGGGGACAAGAAGCGATGATGGGGTCAGCAGGTGACATGTTGAGGGAGGTTGGGGGGAAAGGTGGACTTGAGTTGAAAGGGGAATGGCCTGTGGGTCCAGGAGAGGATTAGAGACACTGTGGGGATCCTCCTGTGATGAATAAAGGAGAGAGGAGGGTTAAAGAGTGGAGTGAGTGGTGGTGGGATGGTTGCGCAAATGGGAGAGGAAGGTCCGGTTTGGCAGTGCTAGTGGGGAATATGGGGATTATGAGGTTACCCAAGAGAGTGTACATGTGGACGAAGGGGGGTTGGGGTTTAGGACTTTAGGTAAGTGATGGGGGGCGAGCACGAGAGAGGGGAGTCACATGCGTAAGGGTTAGAAGGTGCATCCTTGAGTCACACGTGGGAAGGTGCTTATGAGAAGATAAGGTCAGGGTTGGAAGAACGGTGTCGAGCATCGGGGTTGACACTACCATCAGCTAAACAGTAACGAGGTCCTCTATACCGAGCAAGTGAGGGGATGCAGCATCAAATGTTGAAGGATCCGAGGATGACTAAGAGTTGTCAATGTGGTCGGTAATTGCCCCACTTGGGGGTGATGGAAAGTCCTAGGGAAGCGGAGCACTAGTTGTCTTGGGAATTAAGGGCGGGGAGGCCAATGATACCTGGAGGCGAGTTTGAAATTTGGGGCAGCTGTCGGCTCAATAAATTGGCACACTTTCCAGCCAGGGTCATGATGACTACCCTGATGTGCAAGCATCTGGCGAGGGCTGGCTAGGGCTTGCGTCAGCTTGATGAAGAGGGGAGCTGGAGATTAGGGGGATCATGGGGCTTCAACAGCTGAGATGCACTCTCATCGCTTATCATTTCTGTGATGCTTCCAGCTCGGGGCCACTTGGGACGCCCACAATGATCGGTTCTACAGTTGGGATGGGACCTCCTGTGGCACCTATGGACTACAGCAGTTCAACCGTCTTGGATTTCTCTAGTCTGTTCTCTGTGATGCCTACTATAGACATTCTGCTGAGCATCATGATCCTGCTCATGGCCGCCAATGGGTATAGTGATGAGGACTACCATGCGAAACTAACTCAAAAAAAGTAACCCTAGATGGCGAGCCACATTCTAGGAGGGATGAGCTTAGCGTTGACTGTTTCAATAAGCATCTAGATAGTACCCAGGGGCAGAAATTCAGAGGACTCCAATGGACTGATATGAACTCTCCAAAGGTGTTGCCAATCTGTTTGAAAGTATCTATGCCACGCATGAGGGGGATATCAACGGCACCCAGTCAGACCTTCGGTTAGTGGTGGGCTTCCATATCCTGTCTCCACGGGAGCAAGTACAGTGAGGCTCCTTTGAACCAACGGTCCTTGATGCCTAAGGCACTGTTGATGCTACCTTCCATCAGGCAAGAGAATAGGAAAGCACCATTTGGCAATCTCCAGCATCCCAAGTTAGTTTCATTCCATAAACCCTGCCCCCACTGCTTGATTCCTCTCAGATCGTCTCTCTGTGGTTTGAAGAAGGCCCAACAAGAGACCTCTGTAATTTCTGCCCTTGATCAGCGATATGCTGGACCTCTAGGGTTAGGAGTTTCGGAAAAATGACTTCTGGATGGTGCATGCTGGCTGGGAGGGCAGGGGATAGGAGGGATGCATAGAGGGAGGCAGCAGGATTGGTGTAGATTTAAGGGCAGGAAGAGCAAGAGGTGGTGGTTTGAATAGGTGCACATGGTTCTGGTATAGAGGGGGGAGGGCTGGGCAGGGAGGGCCAAATCTTGGCTAGGAGGGGAAGGGCGTTGAACATGGGTGAAGGTGGTGAGGAGGAGCTATAGAGAGGATCATCTCAAAATCTTTCAGATCTCTGCAAAATCGTGGTTCCAATATAACCTGTCCTTCCCCCACATGAAATAGTCAGTCACACTAGTATAGGGATCAACACAATCGTTAACAGAGATGGAATCTAGGCCCTAATGGTCGACTCTGCACCCAAGTAAATGCCAGAAATCAACCCTCGTCTATCTCCTACCTAAATCTTATGTGCTAACATAACTCATTACATGTGCCACAAACACCTCTCCAGGACGTCAAGAGTCTCAATGAGCTCTAACGTGCTCTAGGTCCCCAATCAAACACATTCGTTTAGATTCAATGTGACATTTGTGCACCATTACCCTTACTTCTCCCAGACACATGCATGAACCTCCTAAGTTTCATTGATATATTGTAGAAGCATCATAATACCACCTGTTACTATCATTTTAATTGACATTTGCATCAATCGACCATGATTTGTGATGTGCAGGTTGCCACTATTAACAGGTAGGATCCTACTCTCGAGCACCCCTAATAGTATTGTGGGCCATTGTCAAATAGTTCCTCAAAAGAAGAAAACAAAGATATTGTGGGGCATTGATTCTTCATGTTCACCTCACTTTGTCCCATGGGGTAAATCTCAAATTGATTCTTCCTCTATGTATTCCCATCCCTCCTCTCCAGCTTGTTGGTTACAAGTAATGAAGGAACAGATTTCCATGGGAATCAATGTGGGATCACTAATGAATTTCCTTTGGTACATGCACAATTTGTTGGCGATGGGTGCATAGTGTGAAGCCTAAACGTGGCATGTGGGTGATATAGTCTAGGAGTAAAGGGATGCTCAGCAGTCAGCACTACGACCCCTAGTGATCAAGAAGACAGTTGCCGGAATGTTGTTAATGGGTACCGACCACAGTTAAGATTTTGTCTCTTCATCAGCTTGGCGTAGAGCGTGCACTAAAGATGACAGTTGTTCATATGTTATTATTGGCTACAGCCCACAGTTAAAATTTTGTCTGTTCAACAGCCTGGTATAAAGATTGCATTTCCCATATGCTAATCTTTGTGAAGAGGTCTCAATATGTTCTCTGTGCTTTCTGTGTAAATTGTTGTCTTAATCCCCGCATAGCCGTCCATATAAGGCACTTTCTGGACTCAAAGAAGCTTCCAAATAGATATATGGTGTGTGGTTCTTTATGTTTGTGTGCCTATGCAATATCTATTTTAAGAAGATTGTCAGGACTAAGCACTTCTCAGGAATGCTCAGTGAAAGGAGGCTGACCCATTCCATCTGAAGAATATGGGACACTTTCACTTTGTTCTGGTATCGAGGTTATTTGATCCCTAAGAGGGTATAGTCTTGTGTGATGCAAGTTAGCTCAGTAATCGACATTCCAAGAAAATATCATAAATAGGAAATAAATGATGAGCTAAATATAAAAATGTTAGTCTCCACTGGGGTCGACAGAAGCTAGACACAGGACAGAAGATGGTCGATGGCCTTTTTACTAAACTATCGGCCAAAAACTATGCAAATAAGGTATGTTCTAGGATGAGTTTTGGCATCTCCTCAAAATGGTACTATATGCAAGGAAAAGAAAAATACTAAGCCTAATGAATGAGACAAAACTATAACAGATCCTATGGATACCATTAAATGAGGAGAATAATGCTAGGTGGTCATTAAGAACCAAGAGTCTTTAAAAGCTAGTGAATGAAGAACACAACAACTAATTTGACATCAAAAGCATATCACCTGCTTCTTTGTTTGGGACAGTGACATAAACAACAATGCTGGGCACAGTGTTTGGATTGTTTTCCATTCCAAAAGAGTGAATGCCTTTTGCAGATGATTGAATTGTATACCTCAACCTGAGAAATAACCATGAGAACTAAAATGAGCCAAACAAAGATGAAAATAGTCTACATAAAACAAGGCTATACATTAGAAGTGTAATATAAAGCAAACATATCATAAATTTTACTATAATTAGATCGGCCAATGTAACTAGTCGATAGGTCACTGGATGTGCAGAAAGGAGTGTAGAAGTATCTCTATAGTGAGCTGCATATGTGCAGAAAGATACATAGATGCTACATGCAGCAACTTTTAATACTAGTTAAGGCAAGAGTGGGGGGAAAGAAGTCTCAAGGGCTAATATTGGAGTGCAATGCACTGTCGATAATGTGATTGTAACAACAGAATATGAGATTCAGCACCTTCAAGTCAACACATGAGCAATGAAATATATACCAATCGGCATCACTCTCTTATATGTTCTTTTACAGTTTTCAAAACCCAAATCAGCAAGGTGAACCAACCATCCTGGAAACCAGTCCGGATCATCAATCCAGCTGATTCTCCTAGGTGAAAGTCGGCCAAAAGAAAATCTTTGAAAAAAATAACAAGGAAAAACTAATAAAAAATATAAATCATGGGAAATAAGTGATGGGCGATCTGGATCGCCTGGTTCTGTGATAGAATTGGCTGGTTCACTGAAGGACCCAGACGATTTTGTGAGAATCGGGATGATTACTGGTTCCGAACAGTAACCGGATCGGTTCCCATCGATTCCTAATCCGAATCAGTGGGTTTTGAATCAGTCTATTTTAAATTGACGAACTTGAATTAGTGTTTGCTATAATGATCTCGCTCTTGATACGTCAAATAACATCAATATGCACTACAACAGATCGTAAGAATGCAATCTTTAGTGAGCTTAATGACTTGGATAGCTGATCTCAACTTTGAAGAAAAATGACAATGGCACAGAAATTACTCAGTGGCATTAGTAATGAAAATTGGAGTCTAAAATGGTCATCTGGCTGATGTAGATAAAAGTTAACATTGTGCGTTTTGGAAAAGTTTTCCCGTTGTACATATTATGACGCAACAAGGCATATTAAACACATGATTTACAACCTTCTTCTTTTTTTTTGATGTGCAAAAGCTCTTCTCTGAGTCATAGCATTCAATTCATTAAAATGTATAATGCACATTAGAACACCGTATTAAAATGAAAATGGATCATGGCAGATGGAAATCAATGGAAATTGGTTACGAATGATGCTAATTTCCTTATTTTTCCTTTTTTTATTTCTCCAAAGTCCAAACTCCAAACTAAAGTACTATTCTTTGAATCTTTGACTCAATGCTTTTGCTTCATGTCAGCCACAAACACCAAAATTATGCCCCACACTACCATTTTACAACTATGCTTTTGTTTATCTACCAAGACAATCCATCATCTAATCCTTTTTTGTGTTTTCTTTCTTATGGGGTGTGGCACCCCTCTACAAAAGATCACATAATAGAATTCATCAACACATTAGCACAACAATATCGTAACTTACAAAACTGATGAAAACAGAAATCTCCTGGAACTACCTTATCAAACCCCAGCAGCTATTCAAAGAATACCTAATCATCCTAGTCAAAGATAAAAATGTTATTTGAGCCTCCAGTTCTATCATCACAAGGACTTTTGTGTGAAATCATTGGTGCGAAACAAAAATAAACGGATACCACCTCTCTCATCATGGTGCTTTGGAGTATACAAGACCAAATTGGTAATATTTGGGAAACATAACACTATGTTAGTCTTGCACCATTATTTCCAATCAGGATTGACCATTACATATAGTTTGAAAGGACAAAGAACCTCTTCACCCAAAATATGTTGTATCAATCCATTTCACGCTTCATATTTTTGCTGAGAATATACCGGCCCCAAAAAGAAAATCCTCAGCACCAAGATAAAACATGCTAATCACAGTCTCCATCTCACACTTGCAATGGGCTACCTTCTCAGCTAACATAAAAATACATTGCCCTCACAAGCAAGGGGTCTCAACATTGCTCAGCGTCTATGAATCCATTTTTTGCCCACCCAAATCAAACAACATTCTACCGAATTAATTCTCATAAAAAGTGCTTCAGACCTAGGTTGTAATTCTCAAGCAGAACCAGTGCATGGATTTTCCATTGACACAAATAACGAGCAATTTTTGCTCGAGCAATCTATGTTAACTAATTCTGAAAGTATGAACTAGATGTTAACAAGTTTTTCTCGTAAAATTTCACATTTTGTACGCCAAATTTCCTTTGATTTCCTATGCCAACACAATGGTTTGAATATTTCTTCATGACTAACAAAGAAGGAAGTGAATATTCACCTTCTCTCAAGCCAATTTGCCTTTGAGATCCATATTGCCATTCCCAGACTTAGAATTATCCAAACGACTCCCATCAAATAAGTAAATTTGTTCCACCCCATCACATAACACAGCTCTAGTTACAACAATAAAAGGAAAAAATAAGAGAAAACAATATTTATCCTCAACCACAAATAACCCGAAAACTTTCCCATTTTCTAAAAAATAAAGAAGAAGAAATTAATGTATTGATGCCTGCTGAAGTAAATATCTCAGAGAAAATATCAAAAGAATTAAAAATAAAAACAAAATTACCACCAATATAATTCATAATTCAGATAAATAATGCAAACAAACAGTAGAAGAAATGAAAAAAATCAAGGTCCTATGCAGCCCCAACAGAGATTAACAATGAAACAGTGAAAAAGAGAAACACCCATACAATGGAACCCTATAGTATAAGAGAATAAGGATCAACAATGGAACCTAGATTATAAGAGAAGTAAGGAATCAAACCAAAACTATAGTGTCAAAATAAAGCAGAGGAAGGCGAGCTCAGGAATAAGGGGCAAGATGATGATACCTTGGGGAAGGGATGAACGACTGAGATTGCACGTACACAGTCGTAGATGGAAAATACGGGCTGAGATTTGTGAAACCCAGGCTCAGAAGACAAAATGCTCGAACCAGAGGAGACCTATAATGCAGGGAAGGAGAAGAAAAAGAGAGCAGGGGACGGGTAATATTAACACTGAGTGATAATTTATTGAGTGCCATCTCACGAGACAGTAAAGTGAGTTTCAGTGTCATTTGTTTGTATATCATAGACACCATAGATATCAAAGTGCGAGTGTGTCATTACGGTTTATAGAGTTTGAGAAATTGATTTTGAACTTTGAATCATCCAATTTGAAATATGACGGACAAGAGTAATTGTGACTTCTCCGTTTTTAAAAGTAATCGATTATTATCCCATTATTATTTTTTAAAAAAATTTAAGTAAATATTTTATATATTTTATATTTATAGATTAAGTAGAGCAGACATAAAAATATCAAGATAAATGGGTAACAAGACAAAAAATGATAGAATTTGAAATGAGTATATTCAACGAAACTTAGAAGTGGCTCTAATGGTAATAAGATAGAGAAAGTAGACGGGAGTTGTTAGGTAGTTTAGTCATGTCCAGCTTTGACCTATAACAATACTAATTAGGAGTGATAATTTAGTTTGAGTGGAAGGCTCTAAAAGAGTAAAAAGAAAGTCCAAAATGATATAGATAGTAGTAAGAAGATAGATGATGACTTATAATTTGACTTAGGGCATGGTTCTTGATATTGCGGAATTGTATGTTTATATGTTTTTAGGGGATATATTATATTTTATTTTTATTTTTTTCTATAAAATAGATTAATCTCAAATTCGGGAATACTTTTCATCATTTATGCATCCGTAAAAATAAATAAATTAAAATAAATAAATAAGAAGACCCAAATAACCAAAAAATATTCCTAAATTTTGCACACATATTTGATTATTTTATTTGATTATTTTTATATTTTTATAGATAAATGATAGTGAAAGTATGAGTACAAAAAAATTGAGTTTAGTCCAATGTGTAATAATAATAATAATAATAATAATAATAATAATAATAATAAATATGCTCTTAAAATGGGATACAAAAAAAAAAAATGTAAAATAGTTAGAAAAAAGGTTTTGACCATGATGAAAATTTTGAATTCCAAAAATTAGAATTATATTGACATAAATTTTTTATATTTTCTTCGTGATAGAATAAGATAAAGATTTAAACTTAACCTAGGGTGTGTGGAAAACGCTCTCTCTCTCTCTCTATACTCGAGTTGGGCACAACTCTCTCTCTCTCTGTATGCTCGAGTTGGGCACAAATTTCTCTCTCTCTCTCGCTCTCTCTGTATACACGAGTTGTGCACCACGTCCCCCCGCCCTCTCCCCCTTTAAAGTTAATGCCTAAGGGTCGGGTTGGGCCAAAATCAATGAAGCAGAAATAAAAGGAAAAAAAATAGAAAGCCAGGCTGCCCAGACAATTGCCAGCTCTGCAATGCATGGTTAGTTTTTGCAAAATCATCAAGATAGACAAATCATCCAATTTAAAGTGAAAATAATTGCTTTTTATAAAGAGTGTAAAATATCAAATTTGTGTTATTCATGATTCATAACCCTAAACAAGGGGCACATCGGTAATTTAGCTCCACTCAAGTGATATGAGTCAATTAACGAAACTCCCGAAATAGATTCAAGGCATATGTGGTTAGGGTAGCGAGTGCTACAATATGATGCCTTCAGTTCCATGTCTATCAAGAGTAGGGGACTCCTTCCCTATTGATCTACCTACAAAAATAACAAAATTCCCTATAGTTGTTTAGATTAGTAGCATAGGAGCTGCCAAATGATGAAAATACCCCCGATTATTTAGTGGTAGCAACATAAAACTTGCCTTGTTTTAATTGCAATGTATCTAACATTGAGCAGTAACTGTACTTTTGTCAATTGACTCGCCTATGCATGTAATGCTCAATGCTTCTACTCGTTTAGGTTCCTAAAATTAAATGGGGAAAATTAATTATTTTTACTACGGTTGTTAAGGAGCTAATTGAATGAAATGAAAATTAAAAGCAAAACTCTCAATATTAATTGGGATAAATTGACCACCTTGGTAATTTTGTAAAATAGTTTGACCATTTAATTGAGATTTTTCCTTTTCTTTATCATTTAATTCCATGACAAGTTACATTTGTACATTGGGTGTAGTTATAGTTGGAGATAATGTTACGAGGCTCAAACAACCCCAAAAATCAATGATATGATTAAATCAGCAATTAACCAAATTTAAAACCCCTCCATTTAGGATGCGCTCAAGAACTTGTTTAAAAAGATCCAAATTACCCTTATTACTGATTTATAACACTAAACAAGCAAGGCAATTTAGTAGCTTGACCTATTTAAATCATGATGCAGGCCAACTACGTGTAGCAAATTTTGAGGCTTCGTGCTTTTGGAGGATTTTTTCATTCTATCATTTTGGGTGAAACCTACGAAGTTGGTGTCAATGTGAAATGGGGTGCCTTTTAAGGGATTTTTCTAGAATGATTTTGTCTTATTTTATTTTCTCAATGTCAAAGTGTCAAATTTGAGTTCAATTTTAGCGAGGAGTTGTAATGTCATTAAAACTGGAAATAAGGTTTCCAAATAAAGTCTATAGACAAAGTTGTGTGAGGGTCTTCTTACGATTCGATGGTCATTTTTTCCAAAATATTATTTGTTGAGTTTCTATTGAATCCACTGAGCTTTTGAAAGTTAGACTTGTTAGTTTCTAATAATTCTCAATCAATGTAATATTTCTTTTAGATTCTTTTCCCTTCTTCGAATTTGCATCAAATTACTTGTACCAAAATAATGGAACTACTTCTGTTTGTTTTGTGCTTCAAACTCAAAATGTGTTTTTGTTAAAAAATCTTATCAACATATAGAACCCAATATAAGAGGGGCTTTTTGGTAATTTATCGCCACTTTTGACATAAATATTAGTTTGGTTTCAACCAGAGGTTTAAAAAACGAATTGGTGCTCCGGATCGGGCACCCCCAAAACCCATCCGGATCGGTGAATCGGCGATCCAGATCAGGAATCAGCCGAATTGGACTGATTAAGCCTTAAAAAAAATCTAAAAAAATTATTAAAATTCATTATAAATATTGTTATTTAATAATCCAATAAAAAATACTGATATAACATTATTAACTTTCATTTTTTTTTTATTATCAATTTACGAATATTGAGATGTTTTTTCCCTATATGAACTTATGTTAACCATTAAATTTGCATTATATAAAACAAAAAACAAAGACTTATCAAGGATAAAGTATATAATTATACTTACATAGACTATAATAAATAATGGATTAAATCGATGAAAAAATTACCACTAAAATATTGAATTGGAGGAAAACCCTAATCCGCTAAAAAAAAAAACCAAATTATTACAACCTAACTAACTATAATCCAAAATTAATACAACCTAACTAACTATAATATTATATATTGAAATAAAAATTTTTGGTTTACAATTTATTATATAAATAATAACAAATTCAAAATATCTTATAATATCATTGACTTTGAAATGTATTGTTGACAACTGTACGAAAAATAGTACATTACAAGATTTATAATGCAAATAAATAATAAAATATTTGGTTATCAATATAAAATTTATTAGAATGTGCATCAATTTTTGAAATAACGCTTCAATTTTTCAAAAATATAATTTTTAGATTTCTATAATAAATTTAGTGGAAGAGATTGTTAGAGACGGAGAGATATTTCAACCTTGTATGAATCCTATCTTAAAATTAATATTCCTAAATTTATGTTAAAGGTTGCCATATTATAAAAATAAAAATTATAATTAGATCAGTTATTCCTAGTTTGTATTAAAAAAATATTTGTTGTATTAAGAAATACCTTTTATTGACAAGAAATACTTATTGGATTACCTTTTTTTCTTTTTTTGGACAAGAAAAAAAATAAGATGTTATATTACTTTTTTTTTTGCTTGTATTACTTTTTATTTTTTTTACAAAAAAATAAGAAAATGATGCTGCCAGAATATGATAACTTTTCTAGAGATCTGTGCCAAATTTAATGGTGATCCTTTTGCACAATAGTGTCCCCCAAAAAGAAACCTAGTTGATAACCACTACAACACATCACTCATTGTTGAATACTTTTCTACAATAATTGTTTATATTGAATAACTTTTCTACATTATATCACTCGGCGCAATTCCCACATCTAAGAATCAAAGAAAGTTTGAGGGCTATAAATACTTGTACAATAGCAATAATGTTAAACCGAACCATCATAGTATTTTTGACTCATCCGAGGAAAAAGGTGGTAAATGAGGCTTCTTCCGCTTCCGCCAGGGCCGCCGGATCACTAAGCAGCAAGACTAATCTAGCGAAGGGACTTATTTTTCCTACTTTTATTAATGTCAGTGTAATCCTCTTATTCCCTACTCTTTCCTTCTCTATACAAAACATCTAATTCAACATCTTTTTGGTTTTTTACATCTGATCCAAAATATTCTTGGTATTTAGTATATGGTCTAAGACACGATCGAGCAAAGGGGTACACTTGCGGTTATGCCTTTTAATTGAAATTACCAAAATATCTTTAGTGACTCGCCGACATCATGTGAATGATTTGTCAAGTCTCATCTAGGATCGGCGATAAAGAATTGATACGGGGTGACCGATTCTCGTGTCGAGTCTCCTCTAGGATCGGGCGATAAATAATCAACACGGGATGATTGATTCACGTGTCTACTCGGGCGAATCCGTTGCGACTTTTTAAAACCTTAGTTTCAACATTTTCTAATGGAAAACCCTGTTTCGGGTTTGGGACTCAGAACAAGCACCCTGTTTCGGGTTTGGGACTCAAAACAAGTTCTATAATTTTGGCTTGGGTAACTTAGGATGCCATATTACCAAATTGTCACCATTTGTTCAGGGCAGTGTAGGAAAAATCGAACTGGAACTGTTAACCGAACATGAGCCTGGAAGCGGTTCAACTGGCCTAAACGGTAAACCAGCTAGTTTAACCGTTCTAACTAGGCCAGTCCCGAGCAGTAAAAATAGTGTTAAAAAGAAAAAAAAATACAAAATATTTAGTAAAATATGAAAATATATTTAAAGAATGATTAAACAAAGAAAACTAATGGAAAGAAAATGGATTTTAAAGAATCGATTTGTGCCATGGGTACTTTTGAAAATTTTCAAAATATAGAAAAATGTAAAATTAAATATTAATGGCCAAAACAATTTTCAATCATTGCCATAATGATAAAATAAATAAAAAATACATTACAAATAAAATCTGTTATTTTTTGGGATTTTTTTAAAATTACCCGGTTGGTTCACCAAATCCAAATGAAACAGTAGCCGGTTCCGATTAACCAGGCGATTGATTTTTCCTACGCTGGCATATATATAGAAAAATATCTGAGTCTAGAAGTAAACTAACGGTTATGTATAGTAAAATGATGATCCAGATTGTTGATTCACCGATCCAGACTGATTTTTTGCTAGTTCACTATTTTTTTACTAGTTCAGTAAATGGCGATCTGGATTGCCAACTCACCAAGCATTATTTTGGATGCCCGATCCAAGTCATCGTTCCATCTTTCGAGCCACTGGTATCGCCAAACGCACTAGACATCCATCTTCTAGATGGATACTAAAAAATAATCATCTCAATGGACTTTAAATTGGACGGTGTTAAAATTGGGTGCAGTTTGGATAGAGCCAAGCTCACAATCAAAGCGAAGCACAACTTCAAATAGTGTCAAGAAATGTGGATTCAATATTAGAAGTCTTTATAATTATTTAAAATATATTTTATTTTTAAATATAAAATTTATAGTTTAAAAAATAGTGTAGATCGAGCGAATCTACAAAAACTTGAAAATCTTGGCCATTGATGGTGCAAAAGTGCGTTGAAATCCAATTTTTTTCATTTTTCATGCATCTTGATTTCGAGATGATTAATTTGAAGATGTTCGGACGTCAAAACAACCTCTTCTAATAAATTTTTTGATGTGGGACCTAATGATTGTTTATGTAAATTTTTTCCGAGAAAATTATATTAAAAATTTTTAATTTTTAATTTTTAATTTTTTTTTTTTTGTACTTTTTCCATTTCAGGTTCGAGATTTTTATTCCCTAAATAAAATAGATCATGGAAACGATGCTTTCATATTATTGTACTTCTTTTTCAGGCCCATTGACAGAGCCGACCATAGCCGACCACTGCGCCATTAAAAGCCCACATTTACTGTGTCTATCTAACCAATCTTTCCCCATTCTTTCAATCCAACGGTCCCCATTACTCAACATCTCACCCACCCAATAAATCCACAACCCACCACCCCATTTATAATTTCCTTAATATTATTCACTTGCACTCAGAATAATGGCGCCCATTCCACTCTCTCTCCTCCTCATCCTCCTCATCTCTCTCCTCCCTTCTCCATTACAGCCCCTTCAACATCAGGAAACGCCATCAAACCTAGATAGAGAAAGTAAGGAAGCTTACAGTAATGGAGAGATTTGCAGAGGAAATGAAGCAGGCTGTTCAAAATGGAGTGGATTTGCAGAGAGGAGAGTTGTGTTTGAGTTAGAGCAGTACATTAGCTATGGTGCTTTAATGGCAGATAGGGTTCCTTGTCCACCTGGTTGTGGACGACCGTATTATACAAAGGACTGTTACAGAGCGAGAGGGAGTGTTAGGCCTTATGATAGGGGCTGTTCTGTCATTACTGGGTGTGAAAGGTATACTGGTTAGAATGAGGTTTTCTCTTTTCTATGTTTCAAGCCTTTACAGTTGTATTATGTTTGTTATGGAGGAATATGAATGATGGGTTCTTTGTTCTCATTGTGTGCCTCGAATTCAACTGTTTGTTATGGAGGAATATGAATGGTGGGTTCTTTGTTGTCATCGTGTGTCTAGCTCTCTCTCTCTCCTCTTTCTCTCTCTTGGTGAATATAATGCTGCTTCCTCAACTCCTTGTTATTAGTTAAATGAACCCTATCTACCTGAAATCTCTCTCTCTCTCATTTGTGAAACTGCTTTTGCTCTTTGAATTCTAACCTGTGACTTTAAATTAGGAAAACCTTTATATAAGGTAGCAACTTTAAAATGTAGAATTAAGGTGCAACTTAATCCATTGGAAATTCTGTTTTGATGATGAAAAACTCTTTAATTGACATCGAGATGTATGAATATGAAAAAAAAAAAAAAATTGAGTCTAAAAAATAGTGTATTTTGTAACACATTATTTGGGTCGTTCATTTACAAAATTTCAGATGTTTATAAATCTACCTGATTTAAAGTTTTTTTTAAGATTAAACTTTTATAATTATAGATGAGAATAGATTTTTAGGCAATCCTAATAATTTTTGACACCTGAATTGCATGTTATGATAAAATTTGGAGGTGCGCTTCAAATTGATTGTTTAAGGTTGCAACCTATACAAACCACACTCTTTAATGAACATGATTTGTGCATACGCCTATCTCTTTGAAATCTGAATTCTTTTTTTTTTTTGGGTGAATAATTGTGCTTTCTCTTCTTTTCTTTTCTTTTCTTTTTGGGGTAATCAAGTGGAGATGACATGCCCTTACCCAGTTTTTAATTAGTTAATGGTTTTTTAAGCTATCAGTGTCAATGAAAACCGCAATGTGTAATTGAGTTATGGGGTGTGCTACCACAGTGACCTCAGCCCCTTTCCCAATGTGAGCTGCGTTTGTGTGTGTGCATAGTTAGAGACATAGAGAATATTTATGTGCAAAGTTATAGACATAGAGAATATCTCTCAAACATACCTAGAGACATAGAGAAATGATCTAATGCAACGGTTGTATTATAGTAGAATTATTTCAACCATAAGATTTATTTTAATTTGAAGGTTTATGTGTAACAAAATAAAAAATTCTATCAATTTTAAATTTAGAATTTGAAATCGAATTCCTCTTTCTAATCAGAAAGGTCTCTCTCCGTGACGAATAGCGGGTGCTCTCTCTCTCCAATGTCACCACCAAAAGTACGCTCTCTCTCTCTATCTACAGAATTAGGGACTCTCCAATGGACCACCGAGTGTACTTTCTCTCTCTCTCTACGGAATTAGGGACTCTCCATGAGGAATGGTAGTTCTCTCTCTCCATGGGGACCACCAAGGGTTCTCTCTGCTGATTTTTTAGAGAAAAAAAAGGTGGGAAAAGAAAAAAAATAGAGGAGTCAATCACGAACGATTATCTCTGGGTATTCCTTCTTCCCTTAATTGTTGCAAGCAACAAACAGATTGGATCACTTCTCCACGTGATAATATATTGGGTGAATGCATTCTAGAGAGAAAAAGAGGGAGGAGGGAGAGGGACTATCCTTGTGTCCTCAACTCTATCCCTCTCTGTCTTCTTTGGACTTAGAGACCAGTGTGGGTCTGGCCTCTCTCTCTCTGCTTTGCACTTAGAAACCAATTCTGGCTTGAATATGTTGAATCTTCAAAGGGAAAACTATAAGTGTGTGAAAGGAGATGGCTTGTATTGGTGGCCCCTATTCATTCTCCTCTTACAATACCTTCCCGAGAAAACCCACCCTTTCACACACTAGAATCGAGCTCAGAATAAGTTGTGGTAGGTAATTTTCCCTTATTTTCCCCGTTATTTATTTCTTCCTTTTTCTTGTAAATTACTTATTTACAGCTGATAATTCTTTATCGATTGCTTGGGATTTATAGAGCGTTGTATGGATTTTTCTGAAGCATTTCCTAAAAAAATTTCTTAGTTTGAAATTTGGGTTTCTTTACAAACATTTTGATTGAATGTCTTAGACTTTATACATGGTTTTAATTGAAACTGAGAAGTAATTGAGAATGCAAATTCAAAGCAATCAATGGAGATGCTTTGGAAATTAAGCGCGTGTATATGAGTCTTTACTTTTTGATTTTTTTTGCATGTTAAAAGGTAATTGCTGAAAGCTATTCCTTTTGAAAATTGTAGTTATTTATGTGGTTTTAATGGTTATTTCTGCTAAACTGAAGAAAACTTTGAAATTTAAGTTTCTATCCTGCACCTTCGAGCTTCTGACCTGCATTTTTGGGCTTTTAACTCTTAAGGGCTAAAACATCTATAAAGTGAATTCCCTTTTCTTTTTTGTTTTAGAAGCAAAAGATGAAGTACACAATGGTTTAATGAGTTGGCATTTATTGATTTTAGTGATAGTCCGGAGATTCCCCTGTTTTCCTGTAAATAATATGCATGTTTCCTATTCTAGAATATCAAAGATGTTTTGTTTGTTTCGACCCTTTTCTTCTTGAATAGTTGACTTGGATTGCTTAATCATGAATTTAATGCATTAGAAAAGTATGTAGCATTACATAGTTAATGTTAACATTTGGATTGGGAGATATGAACTTTAGAGTTGGTGGTATGGTTTCAGCAATTTTGATGCAATGGATAAATTTTCCAAGAAGGGAATTCATGCTAGAGAAACACCGTTCGAAATTGTTGAGTCAAGTGATGTTATAGTGACTACACTACCTTCCTCATCCAAAAGATCGTGCAATGGTTATGTTTGACCAAGTTCCTATATTTTTTTGTACTCATAATGTTACTATGACAAGTTGTGAGTGTTAGCATTGATTTAAGGATCTAGGACTGCTGCTTACCTTTGTGACGGTGCTTCATACTTGGATTTGCTTATCAATGCTACCATGAGGATCTTAGTTAACGATTAAATGTTCCTTATAATTTCTAAATAATGGTAAATACCCAGCATGATCACTAAATCTATTGTTTTCATTTGTCAAATCTGTACTTGAAAAAGTCAACCATGTTCCCTTTCACGCTAAAAGTTTATGAATGTAGCGGAGAACAATTGATTGTCCTAAAATCAATAATTTTAGTTTTCATTTTTGTCAGTAAGCTTGATCCTGCAGATTGAAAGGCTAGCAACTGGAGCTGTGGTTCACCATTGCAATATTTTGTTATTATTTTTGGTTCTATTATACCTTGTTTCTTCCCTGGAACTGTTTAATGCTCTTGATGCATGTGCAGGTATTGGATGTATATACTGGACCAAATGGTTTGGCTTCATGGTGGAATACTCTTGAGGCCATGGTTACTGATAAATTCTTCTATTATTGATCCACTAACTTCTAGAAGGATTGCTGTAATTATTTCCAAACATACCTTGAAACAGAAAAAAGGTTTGTACAAATGAAAATTGAGTTAATTTTCCTTTAGTCCTTTTCTTCTTTTCTTATTCTTACTATAATGGACTTGAAATTATTGCATTCCATAAATTCTATATCCATTATATTCAATTTGGCCATTTATCACAAGAACATCACAATTAAGCGCTTTGAATGCAAAATCTCCCACGGCAAACCATTTGTCCACTATTAAGCGCTTTCATTGGAATATTGCTTCATGTCTGGTAGTAAGTTCATACAACTTAATTAGAATTTAGTTCCTCTTCATTATTTCCTTATGGGAATTGGAACTTTCTGAGCTTATTATGAAATGAAATATAATTCGCTACATGGCTACTGTTAATGGTATGTACCTTGAAACTGAAAAATAAAAAATAAAAACATGCATTGTTAATTCCACACAGAAATGTTGAAATAACCCATATCTCTTTGGTCATGGGATAATTCTAATCACTTCCTAAAAAAGGTGGAAAATGTAATTATTCAGAGGAATTGCAGAAATAATGATGATATCAATTGATGTGGACTATTGCAAATTGAAAAGCTATCGGGTGTTCTTTCACGATGATATCAATTGATGTGGACTATTGCAGATTGAAAAGCTATTGGGTGTTCTTTCACGATGATATCAATTTTTTGATTGAATGTGACAATCATGAGCGGCTTGGTTCTCTTCCAAACCAATCCATCAAACAAGTCTCTTAACAAAATTTGTCAATAAGCAAGGCTTTCTTAGTGGTTTCTAGGAAGCATGTGTTGAAAAGGAAAGGGGGCATAGGCACACCAGCTTCTCTCTTGGAGGATTCTAGGAAGCATGTGTTGAAAATCTACATTTGCAGCATTTGAGAGAAATAACTAAACAATTTGACCTTCTTTTCTTGTATTTCATCCAAATTAGCAGCAATCAGCTTAAATATGTTTCATTACTTCATTGTAAAGAAGTTTTCTTATCGATATATTGTCATTTGGATTATTCAGTTCTTTACAACTTGAATTTCATTCATGCAGTTGTGTAGTCCCTACATGTGAATAGAGAGAGAGAGGTTTGTTCCAAACATAAAACAGGATGATGCTTTACATAATGTGGAGAGAGAGAAAGAAAGAGAGAGAGAGAGAGTGTGTGTGTGTGTGAGAGAGGGAGAGATCTTATCATAAATTTAATAGATCGCAAATCATCTGACTGTATTGAGAAAGTAAATGGCAAGCTTCTCCTCAAAGACCCCAACTGTTCAAATCCATGAGTACATTCCAATCATCAAAGACCCCAACTATTCAATGCAGTAAACCTTCAATTGTATTACTATTTAGTTTAAAATTACATTTGTTGGAGGCCCAAAAAGGCCACATATACAAAAAATGGTGCTTCAGTCAACATTTTATATATAAAAAGGGTACCCCTTAGAAAAAGGCAACAGTACGAAAAATGGTGCTTGAGACAACATTCTATATAAAAAAAGATACCCTTAGAAAAGGGCAATATGCACAAAAAAAAAAGGTTGTGTGAGGTAGCATTCTTTACAAAAAGTAGTGCTAATGAGAGATCACAAGTTCAACCAAAAGAGTAATTTCCTGAGAATAAGAAGTGGTGCTAATACAATTTCTCTAATACTCTGCAAACATGAGAAGTATGATTGTCACTTGAATCTGTTACAAACAAAATACTAATTAATTGAGGGTGGTGGGGTGGAGGCAGGGGGGGAAAGAGAAAGGGAGAGAGATCAATTACAAATTCGTTAACAATTGAAAATGATGGATTTAAAAAAGGAACCAGTTTAAGAATATTTTGATTCAAATTCTTCGATATACAGTACACTCCTCAAAGCTGTGCAATTCCTCTTATCATGACCACTAGCTTTACACATGGTACATTTCCTATCATTCTTTTGTGTATTCTCCAATAAGGATTTCAATCGATGCTTAGGAGGCTTTCCTTTCGTCTTCACTAGTAGGCGGTCAAGCATTATCTTATTGTTTATTAAATTCACTTTTTCATACATTGATATTTAATTCCAAAACTTGAAAATCTTTTAGGCTGCCTGTTGACGTGTTTCATCGATATTTTTTTTTACAATTGCAACTCTCTTCAATCCCTCATCCAGAACATGTATTGCTTCTTGAAATGTTTCTTTATACATAACACCATTCTCTGCACAGTCTATCGCCCTTCTACATAATTCATTGTATCGTACAATCAAGGATTCATGCAAATCAACTTGCATTGTATGACCATATTTATCTATTATATACCCTTCCTTGGAAAGATGTAACAAGATGTGATTTTAAAAATATTTTTCATTCTAAAAACAATTAAAATGTGTCTACAAAGTAATCTAGTGAACTCAAACAATTGGCAACTACAAGTTGATTTGATTTTAGGGATATTTAATGTAACAATGGATATCCTTTTTTCTTCATTATATTCTAAGACTTTAAATACAATGAGTTGTCCATCATGGTCGGATTCTATCACAACATACTCAATACTGCAATATAATTTCTTTTGGAATTTTTCAAACATTGCTTTGGTATAAATGCATGTTGCTTCTTTCTCCATTGGAAAATAAGTCTTCAAAACCCGATGTTTGTGAACTGTTTCAAAGTTTGCATCTCTCTCCTTTCTTAATCGACTATCTAATGCAAGTACATAATTCTCAACAAATTCTTTTAGATTGCTTTTTGCATTTACATAGCCATCAAAAAATGAATTCATACTCTCACTCTGTTGGGTTGTAGACATCTCTGCAAAAAAGATGTTGCGCATGAATGCTGGAACCCATTGCTCACGAATGCCATATATTCTGATTAGTCATTTATTCTCTCTTAAATTGTAGCGATCAACGATTGTTTGCCAACGTGATTCAAACTCCTTAATTGTCTCATAATTATGGATGCATTTGTGAAAATCATCACTAAAACTTTTTCTATGTTCCGCATATACATGAGACAACTTCTCTGGTACTTTCTTCAAAATGTGCCATAAGCAAAGGCGATGGCAAGTATTTGGAAATACTCGTCTGATGGCTGCTCCCATGGCAAGATCTTTATCAGTGATTACTGAAGTTGGATGATGGTCAGACATTGCTTGAAGCCATGTCTTAAATAGTCAAACAAATGACTATTTACTTTCATCAACTAGTAAAGCACAACCAAATAACATAGATTGAAAATAAATAGCCAAACAAATGACTCCTCACTTTCATCAACTAGTAAACTTCCAATTCCACCCCTTAAATCTTTACAACTTACAAATAAATAAAAATAACCCTAACGAAAACTAAAAATCCAAATAACATATTTTCTAAGTCCTAAAAAGTATAAAAAAAATAAAAATAAACATCATTTTTTATTTACGTTATAGACTTAGGTGTGCTGGCCATATGAAGTGCAAACCCAATACGGCACCTACTAAGAGGTGTGAGTTGGTTCAAAAAGGTAAGGGGTAGTCCAAAAAGACCTGATTGGAAGTAGTGATAAAAGATATGTGGACTTATGGTCTAACTAAGATTATGACCCTTAATGGTATAAAATGAGTGATGATGATGATGATTAAAACCACCGATTAAAAAAATTGAACCATTGCACCTAAAGTCCTAGCCAAATTGTTCATCATGGTCGAGCATTTCCAAGCGTATTTCGCACATAAAAACTGCGTATTTTGCGCATGTGGGAGTTTCCATCACACTATTGCTGAAATTGCTTTCTCCTGGCCTTGCCACTCAAACTAGTATTTTTCCAAAGCGAAAATACTAACATGGCACTGGATTATGAAGCCTTTTATCTTGTTCGGTTTAAAACACGTAGAGCATTCTTCAATTGTAAATTGTGTTTGGAGAACTGTTGGGAACGGAACCAACTAACAACATAATTTCAGCTAATTCACAATGGCTTGGAAGAATGTAGAGAGACAAAGAGAGCTTAGGGAAATGTCTTCACCCATGTGATTTTAAATATAGTTAAATAAAAAAATGTTTTGATTTTTGAGTCGGGTCTAGTTCGAGTCCAAATCCATATCCCATATATTTTTTGGGTTCAGACAGACCCGGACCCAACCTGACCCATTGCCGCCCCTAATTTGGGTTAGGAGGAGGTTCTAATGTGGCTCAGGGTATTAAGTTAAGAAAGAAGGCAATGCTTGAGTCTATTTAGCTTAAATTCATTATTAAAAATCATGGGCCTTGAAAGGCTAATGAACCTCACCTTCATTGAACATAACAAAATCTCATTTAATAGGTGGGTCTCAAAAAGGCCCTAGCCAATGGTTGAGGGATGGAATGGTCCTCAATAGCTAGCGTATACATCGAGCTCATAAGTCAACATGCTTATATTGTTTTTAGTACACACACAAAGAATCTTGATTTGCATAGGCTTCAAATTTAGTGATGTCTTCTATTGCTTGTTTAGAACCTATCATGCCTTTGAGGATATGTTAATTAATCCATTCACAAGTCATAATTCTAATCTCTCTAATGTTTAAACTATAAACTACAGGTCAAGCAAAGGTTCAATCCATTTACATTTTAAATTTTCGACTAGGAGAGGACAACCCTCCTAAGAAATAAAGGGATGTCACACCCTAACCAATAAAAGGTCCTCAAAAACATAGATATATATGTTAAAGAGTATAGGATTTCAAACTCAACTATCCTAATAAAAAACAAGAATTCAGAGAGAGAGAGAGAGAGAGGGGTGGCAATGGGCCGGGTAGCCTAGCCCAGTAAAACTAGGACTTAGGGTACAAAATGTGATATGAGAGCCAGGCTAAGATAGGCCTGTCTCGGTCGTTATTTATTCATCTTATTTTTCTTTAACTTTAGCCAACCATCAAGGCCTGGGCCAGCCCTTAAGGGAATAGGTTCAAGCTAGGGCCAGGGCTTGGCTCAGTGTGTTACAACGTTGTCAAGTAGCCTGGGATGGTGGCAGGTGACACATGTCACCCCACCACAATGACCAAGGGTAATCCCTAGAGAGAGAGACTCCTATGGGGGTGGTCCTAGAGAGAGAAAGGGAGAGTTCCTACTTCCCACGCCTTGTTCAAAGGGTACCACTACAATGGAGGTTATAATATTTGAATTTGACTGTGATTTTGCAATTGACTAATGTGAAAACGGGTTGGCACATGAGTCTTAGAGAGAGAGAGAGAAAGAGAGGGGAGCATGGGTGGTGTCCCTTTGGTGTCTTGGTGCTAGCCCCTAGAATGCGAACTCCCACGCACTGGTATCATATCATATTATGAGAATGCCACAAGAAAGGCTGGAAAAGAAGAACTCTCTCTCTCTAGAGCTTTCTCTCTCTAGAGCTCTCCCTCTCTTGTATATATGTGTATGAGAATTCATATAGGACATAAGAAAGCGTGGAAAAGAAGGACTCTTTGTCTCTCTCGCCTCTCGTGTCCAATGTTGAGCAAAGGTTTGCTAATATTTAACTCACAAGTGGGGAATACACAAGGGAATATTTGAAAGAGAGAAGAGAGCCACCCCAAATTGTTTTTCAAAATTGCTCTTATTGTGGCGACACCGAAGACATGGCGGATGTTCTGTATGCCCTTCATGGCAGACCACGGTGCTAAGAGCCTTGCACATGTACCCGCGAGCAACCAACAACAATCTAGAGAGAGAGACAACGATGGATTGCAAATTGGTGGTTCTAACGGTCTAAATGATTTTTTAATATAATTATTATTTTTATTTTTTATTTTTTATTTTTTTTCATATTCATGATCTTCGTGTTAAAGATTATATACTCTCTAAAAATCAGGATCAAATTATATTTTAAAAATATATTTTTTGCCAAGCCGGTATTTCTACAATATGCAGGTTGGGCGCATATGCGAACTGTGTCCTTTAAAAAATGTTGAGGTTTGTATAAGGTGCCCATCTTATATTATATAAGTAAGGCGTACATGTAAATTTTGCAAAGCCGTAGTTTCGGTGTGAGAAGTCTATGTTTAGTCCTAATTATGAAAATTAAAATTTCAAAAACAATACAGATCAAAAAGATTTGTGAATACTTGAAAATAGACGTGTCAAACTACCTTGTTACATGCCACATTATTTTTAAGATTTGAAATTTATTTTTTATTTAAATTCATAGATCTTGGGGGCAAGATGGTCAATTGAAAGGTTTTCAACTTCAAAATACTCTTTTCTACTGGATTTTTGAGGTACATCTTATTTCTATAAGGTTGTAATGTTATATAAATTTTTTTTAAAGAAGTGTTCCGAAATTATGAAATTTACATATATGTCCCATTTTTTATAATGCATTTTATTTTATTTTCCAAAATACCCTTTAGTTCAGTCCGGACTGTGCTGAGGTGGGTTTTTTTGCAAAAATGTTGTTCAGAACTGAGAGTACTAAAACGTCTTTTACAAAAGTTCGGTAGTAAGAGTAGTGAACGAATCTATTATTCTAAATGTTATCTCTATGGCTCTCGGTACCATACTATTGTATTCATCTTACGTTTGGTTCTAGTGTACCGAACTATTGTTTTTATCTTAGTTCAATACTCTTAGTACTGAACAATATTTTTTTGGGAAAAACCAACTTCAACATAGTTTGAGATATTTTGAAGAAATTAAAATAGATAGAGAAAAGGGACATCAATGTAAAATTCGAAAAAGATTATGACATGTTCTAAATATCCCAAAAATGATATTTATGTTAATTTCTCAAATTTTCATTTTGATAATATTAAAAATTAAAAAATAATAAAACAATAAAATGAGTGGAAATAAGGTAATCAGATCACAATCATCCGGTTCTCTAACTGAGTCACTCAATTCTCGAACTGATTCCCGATTTTGACCAGGTCGGTTCCCTCCTATTCCAAACCAAAGATGTACAATTTCCCAATCTATATCAGCAAAATTCAAAGCATTGCATTTGTTAGAACATGCTAAACTGATACAAAGAACTCATTAAAAGTTAAACTAAGAAAGAGAGAGAGAGTAAACTATGTGGGGTGTGGCAGTATCGAGGGAAGTGGAATACTGTGTTGTGTATGGAGCAGATGTTGGATGAGGTTTTGGTTGACTGCAGAGTTAGTCTCAGTCCAAGGGGGTCCCCGTGCCAAAAGTGAGCATACACATACACACAAAAAGTATAAATAAATGTCTTAAAGCTCAAGGGGAAATTGGACTCACACAAAAGAAAGGAAAAAAGGGGTTTTAGAAAGAGAAAAGAGAGAGTCTTGGCTCTAGAAAAGAAACCAAGACCTTCCTTGTTTAGGCTGCTATTCTCACATTTTTCTTCATTATAAGCATCCTAAGCCAAGAAATAATTGGTTGAAATGTTTACCCAATCTTCAATTCAACTTATCTATGCTTTGATTATAGGTATCCAAGGCCACACATTCAAAATCATGATGAAATACAACAATAATTCAATGGTATGTTCAAGAAAGAGCATAATAATTCAATATTGTACTCTTTTTTCTCTCAAAACCAAGAAGCATAGGGTGCTTGCGTAAGAGCTCTAACATCTATGGCTCCTCTCTCTCTCTCTCTCTCTCTCTCTCTCTAACATCTATGGTTCCTTTCTCTCTCTAGTCATGACATAAGTCATTTGATATGTAGTCCTTCTTTCAACAATTTGTATTGAGTCAATTGGAACACTTGCTTTCTTACAATATGATAACCCTATGTAGCACTACCAAATAGCCACTATCATTTCCAATAGGATGTAATTTCTATAAGCTCAAGCTTTATTAAAACAAAGTAAAGCATCACCACAATTTTCTTTTTCATCTGGAAAGTACTTTGGGTATATGAAAAAAAATCTCCATGATGACTCTAAAACGATTCTAATGCGGACCGTAAAATTTGAAGTGCAAAAAATGATATAGATCTTACGAATATGTAAACACTTATTTTTAGAGCAAAATGGATGGTTTAGATAATGTATTATAATAACACTATTTTCAAAACTTAAAATCTTTTTTTTTTTTTTTACAACCACATGATCAAGACTGCGATGTATTTCGCAAGTTTTTCGACATCAAAACCGCAATTTTTGGTGAGTTTTGACGTGCGGCTTTTCCTTTCTAATAAACTATGCGAATTTTACGTGGGATATTTTTTCGTCATTTCTGAGATAGAATAAATACACATATCTGCCAACTATGAAAGAAAAGGTTGGTGTATTGAATTTCGCAGATTGGGTAGATTCCAAATTAATTGAATTTATGGGAAAAGGGGAAAGAAGAGAGCATGATTTAGGGTAAAAGAGGGGCTGTGTATCAGTAGTGTGCTCAGAAATGGGGACGCACACGTCTCCATAAATAGGAGAAAAGCTCAGAGCCTGCCCTTTACCATCTTTTTCCCCACTCACTCTCAGTAAAACCCTCTTGTCTCTATCCCGTAAATATAAGGGAGAAGTTTATATAGAACCGAGGCACTAAACAATTAAATTTGAGCCTATTTCAAAAATTTCACTAGAAGAAGTTGTTTTGATGTCCAAATAACTTCAAATTGATCATCTCGACATCAAGATGTATGAACATGAAAAAAAAAATAGATTGTAAGTTTTGAAAATAGTATATTTTGTAACGCATTTTTGGACCGTCAATTTTTAAGATTATCAAGTTTTCATAGATATGTCGATATACACTATTTTTGAAGCTTTAAACTTTATAAATAAATATAAAACTATATTTTAAGGCTATCACAAAGATTTACAATAT
The DNA here is from genome assembly GCF_054954075.1 of Amborella trichopoda. Lineage (NCBI taxonomy): Eukaryota > Viridiplantae > Streptophyta > Magnoliopsida > Amborellales > Amborellaceae > Amborella > Amborella trichopoda. The sequence continues at coordinate 48,402,948 of NC_142339.1, read as the reverse complement.
TGAAACTATATTTCTCGACACCATTTGAAGATAGGCTCTAATTTGATTGTTTAGAGCCTAGGCTCTATACAAACCGTGCCTGAAATATAAACTCTTAAGTTTTTAAAAAAAATGACAGCCAACTTTGTAGGGAAGAGAGAGAAGAAAAACCTAATTCATCTTAAAACTCGATTTTTAATTGAAAATTTTAGGGATTTATGGTTTAGGTTAAGATGATCGTGAACATGAAAAAAAAAAATTTGATATTTTAAAATGTGAGTTTTTTTAAAAAAAATTCTACATCGTGTAAACCCTGTGAGTTTTTTACAACATTTGAGAAAGAGAGTGAGAGAGAGATAGAAAGTATTTCTATAAACATTTCAATAGAATGGAGAGAGACTCAAAAGAAATGTGGCCGATGGTAGCTTTGTAATTTTTGAAAAAGATTCGTGGCATAATCGGCTCACCCGAAAAACCAAGGATAAGTTAGTCATTTCAACTATTGTGTTGAAGCACGTTTACACAATTACCCGGGGGTCCTAATCAAACGGCCAATCTCCTTTTCATTTGATTGAATGATTATAATAATGACCAAGTTTAATTTTATAAAACAGCTTCTTTCCACTTAATAAGACAACGGACGCTTGGTTTGTTTATTTGTTATCATCATTAAGACTCTCTCATTTCTTTGTTAATCTCTCTAGCTGGGTTTTGATAATAGTTAACACTTTTTTAATTTTTAATAACCTCCCTCTTTGTTGAAATAATTTTTGGATTAGTCTATTTGTTCAATTCATCTCTTTGTTGCTCCCTCCATAAGTTAATTATCATCATAAATACTTTTCTCATTTCTTTATTAATCGTCTCTCTCTTACTAGGGTTATTATCATATTATTAACAGTTTAGTGTCTTTCTTCATTACTCTCTCTTTCTCTATTTATTTATTGGGGTTATTATCGTAGTGACAATTGAACTTCGTTTTTTTCCGCCTCTGCGAGACAACATTAGTCCCAAGTTCAGCCAGATGAATAGAGTTGTGTTAAGTAGGCAGCAAGTGAATAAAATTATGTTAGGTGGGCATTTTAATTCTTTGCCACAATTTTCTCATGATTATATTAGCAATTTACTCAAACCTCAATTTCTTGATTCTCTCTCTACTAAGTTAATGTGTATCAAGGATTTAACAAGGCTCTTCTTCTTCATTATCCTCTCTCCCTCTACTTATTAGTATCTTATCAGATTAACCATCTAGGAAATACTTTCTTAATCCTTCATTAATCTCTCCCTCTAAGACACATACACACCAGTCTTTGTCACTCCTCATTTCTTGATAAATCATTAATCTCTCTGTCCCACTCTCTCTCTCTACACTCCTCGCCCTTGAGGACCTTGCCATTTCTCTCTCCTCCACACGCCTCTAACTGGTTTGCCCTAAATAGACCTACCCACTCTAATAAAACCCTTTTTCTCTCCCCCTTCTCTCTCCCCTCAAGCTTCCACTGCTTGGTGGCTCTAATGGCCAATGCTACAGGAGACCTCAATGGTTAAAGACCATTAAAAGGACCCCCATTTTCATGGCGTCCTCATAAGGCCAAACTTTCATCTTCATCGATGGCTCCCAGCTTTGACTATATGTCCAGCCTCTTGTGTGCAGAGGAAAACATTAGCATCTTGGAGTGGGATGAGGAGGTTGGTCTAGAGAGAGAGAGTCATGGCAACCCTGTTCTTATCAGTGGTTTTATGGGCCTGGATGTACCACTGCAATCAGATGATTGCATGGGTTTACTGGTTTCAAAAGAAGGGGACTTTCTCCCTCGAGATGACTATCTAATCAGGCTGCAAAGTGGGGTTTTGGATTCATCATTGCGCAGAGAGGCCGTCAACTGGATTTGGAAGGTGGGTTTCTGTTAAAGCTCTCTCTTTTTTATGGTTTTCATGGATTTCATTGATTTTGTTTTGTGACATTTGTTTGGGTTGGAGTTTTTGGGTTTTGAATGGTTTTGTTTGGGGTTTTACAGGTCCATGGCCATTACAGCTTTCAGCCTCTCACTACATATCTCTCTGTAAATTATCTGGATCGATTCTTATCTTGCTATGAACTTCCTGTAAGTAGTGAACAATGCAGGCCAAGATTGCTCCTTTTTTTCTTCACTGGTTTGTTTGATGATTGAGTTATAGGTGTTTCATTTTGGGTTTTTGCTTTATTGATTGATTTCGCTGTTTTTTTATCATATGAAGCAAGGTAAAGCTTGGATGATACAGTTGCTATCAGTTGCCTGTTTGTCTCTGGCTGCTAAGATGGAGGAAACTGATGTTCCATTATCTCTTGATTTACAGGTTGAACATCTCATGGATACTCTCTCTCTCTCTCTCATTGTTATCTTTCTCTCTCTCTGTTTTAAATGGGGGTTTGCATATGTTAATTTTTCTCTCTAATGCCAGGTTGGGGAAGCGAAATATGTATTCGAGTCTCGAACGATTCAGAGAATGGAGCTTCTTGTGTTGAGCAACTTGAAGTGGAGAATGCAGTCTGTGACACCATTCTCGTTTGTTGATTACTTTCTTCATAAGATCAATGGCGATGATTCCTGGGCCCCGCGAGCTTATCTCTGTAGATCAAGTGATATAATCTTAACCACAATCAAAGGTGGGTTGTTTCCATTTTGGGGTTTTCACCATCCTCTGCCATTAAACACACTCTGTTCTTACTGCTTTTGTAAACCAAATGCAGGGACTGAGTTTTTGGAGTTCAGGCCTTCTGAGATTGCTGCAGCTGTAGCCATATCTGTATCTGAGGAATCCAAATCACTTGATTTCAACAACGCTCTTGCTTGTTGCCCCAATGTTGAAAAGGTAGCAATCTCCCCTAATTATCTGTCTCTCTCTATCCAATTCTGTTTTCTTTGGAAAGGTAAAACTTTCCCCATTATCTCTGATTGATTGCTTCTTTTCCTTTTCTTCCTTATTTGATATTGTTCTTTGAAACTGATGTCTATTCATTATTGTGAATTGCAGGGCAAGGTGTTAAGGTGCTATGAACTTATTCAGGAAATTGTGTTGATTAAAAACCAGAAGCTTGTGAAAATTGCAGCTGGGTCAGTGTCATCAGTGCCTCAGAGTCCAATAGGAGTTCTTGATGCTGCATGTCTAAGCTATAAAAGTGATGATAAAACAGTTGGGTCCTGCTCTAGTTCACATACCAGCCCTGCTACCAAGAGGAGGAAACTAAACAGAGTAGCTGAAGGGACATGAAAGGGGAAACACAGAGAATTCAGGGGCTGTAGGATTATATGTCACATATGGTGGGGAATTAATGTTAAGTAGGAGTTTTTTGGTGTGGTGACGAGGCTAGGCAAGATTTATCAAGAAAAAAGAGAAAAGGTTGAGAGGGAAATCCATTTTGGAAATTGGAAGGCACAATGCGGGTGGGAAATGGAGAATAATGAGGTGAAGGAATCATCAGTTCTTCATGCCTTTCACATGAATTAGAAATACCAGCTGTTATCAGTAAATATCCTTCAGGCAAGAAGGCAAGGAGAGAGAGGGAGAGAGGGAGGGAGAGAGAGAGTGAGAAAGACCAACAAAAATACAGGTCTTAGGTAAACTACAGTTTGTAGTAGAGGATAAGGAAGCCAGTAAAAATTTGAGTATTGGGTTTTTCTGAAAATTCAGGAAAAAGTCCCTTTGGGGAACAAAAAGAGTAAAAAAGCAGCAGAAAAAAGAAAAAAAAAAAAGCAAAAGAGAAAAAAAGAAGTGGGTTTTTATTTAAAAAGTGTTGTTCATTATTTATGATATTAATTAATATTAATACTTTTTTTTAAGCTCCGCCTGTTTTTCTTTGGGTGCATTCCACTCCTTGGTTTGACTGTGTGTCTGGTTAGAATCTGGGGCTTGCTGCCCCTGTGATAAAAGAAACGCCACTAGTCAGAAGAAATCTTGGGAAGGGAACATAGAAACGCTTGAAGGGAAAGAGAATCTTATTATTTGAAAGAGGGAGGGGACCCCTTGGAAGTTTCAGTTTCAGTTCAAACAAAAAAAATGATGGGGAATTATTCCTCTCTCTCTCAAAATTTTACCGTTTCTCTCTCTCGTCTCAAAGCGTCCATCTTTATTTCCCTAGGGACCAAGTATGGGCTCCCATCCTTAAAAATATTGATATAAAATAAGCATTTCGATTGTATTGAGGCTTTTTTTGATGTATAGAAAGGGTTGGTGGGGTCTTTGCTTAACTCATATCCACTGTTCATTGATTGTTCAGCCCCTGCATGGACTTTAAAACAGCCTTAATGGCCTTTAACCGTACCAGGTATTGGTCCTGTCATTTCCAATTTTTTTATTTCATGCTTGGTATTTAATACTCAATAGTCTCAACCCCTCTCTCTCTGATATTGGTTCATCAGCACATCACCCTCACAAACGATGCCCTTCACGTGCTTTGAATGAATATGTTGAAATCACATTGAAAAACTAGGGAATTCACATCTGCCGGGGGGATCATTTATCATTGTAAAACAATTATTTATGTCGTTATTGCCTGAAGGAGAAAAAGGACAATATAACAACAAGAGAGAAGAAAGAAATACATAAGAATGTATATCACTTCTGTAAATAGAAGAATTTTGTTGCTGTTTCCGGGATTTTGGCAATTAGTTTCATTTGCGAATGGTTAGTGCAGTTTTAATTTCATAAAATAGTACAGCAGTATAAGTTGCATTTGTTATAAATTGCATCTCTAATAGAAATTTTCCAAGAAAAACAGAAGAAATCAAACCATCGATGAGAAAAGAAAAAGTTTTCTTTCTTAAAAATGTATTTCCAATCATGGATCATAAGATTTCTTACAAAATAGTAATCCCAACAAAAAATGGTTAAATGAAAATTAATGTCCTGCAAATACATGAAAAAGGGACTCTTCTTTCTTGTTAACCTATTGACTGTTTCTTCTTTTTTTGGACTAGGGCCATGCTAATAATTTTCTTGGGGCCCAGATGAGTTCATCATTTGCTCCAAAAGAAAATTAACGATAATAATACAGCGTGTTTCCAATTCACGTTGTTGACATGTTGCGCCGGCGTTGTTTCTTAATTAAGCAAGTTCACGGTGTCTGTGCTGCAAGCAGTGTCTGGAGTCTGTCTTAAAGCTGAATGGTGCCGCGTGCTTTCAATTTCGAGCGAGCGCCACCTGCTGCTTATGCCGTTAATTTTGTCATAAGGACAATTAGGCAATGCTAAAGGAGGTATACAGGACAAATTCTCGTGAGGTTTCATTTTTCTTGTTTTCGTACTTTTTGCAAATGATTCCAAGTTTCAGAAAACACAAATGGCCACATTAATTTTTGGGTTGGTATAATGGTTCCATTTTTTATGCACAAGACTTGCCATTATATGACATTTGTCGAGGTTTTATTCGAGTTATATATGGAGATATTTCCGAAATAACAAGCGGAATTTCTCTAATTTTCAAATACATCTCAAGCTCTTTCTCAAACTGTGTAGAACACTTTGGTGAGCAGAGTGTAGCTTATTACTAACTTTTTGTACTTATCCTTGTAGCCATTGCAATGCATAGTTCTAACAAGCATAGCTCAGAAAATCTACACATGGTAGAACAGCTAGGTGGTAAGTTAAATGTTATCTTTAACAACCAATTGCAGTCATTCACTAGGTTCTACAAGTATGTGAATTTAATGGCTTAACAGTGAACATGAGACATGGCTATGGTCAATGTCAGTTCTATCTTCATATTTGATGAGCATTCATTTCTTCGCAAGGGAGGTTTATGAGATACCACAATCGTCGCCCTAATGTTTGTGGAGGAGACTCATTGATGGGATGTAATGGTATCAGTACCTCCAATCTATATCTACTACCGTTTTAGATCTCTTGAATGGAACATGTTATCAATGCAATTGATGTCACTAGCAAATAGCAGTTCCTGTTCTAGGTTCATCTTGCCTTTAGATTCCTTCAAGACCTTCTCAGCAAGCTGGAGTTTCAGCACATAAAAAGAGCAGACTCCACTTCTTTAAATTTTGAAACCTCTCCATTGAATATTCCGAATCCTTAAATTTTGACCAAATAACTTTTTTAAATTAAAATTTGAATTTGGTTGAATTATTTGTTTAAGATTTTTATATTTTGATTACTTCTAAATATTCGGAAGTTCTTTTAGATGTTATATATAACTAAGGTAAGATGTAAGTTTCAAGAAAACCCTCCAAAATATTTGATTTAGATATTGTACGTTGCATGTATGGATCTATTTTAAAATTTAGCCATTTGGAAGATGTGTTACAACATAGCAATATGGTTTAGAGAAATATTCTCTCCGTAAATGATATCGTGTTCAAAGTTTTCCTATAAAATGTTCTTTCTTTTTGTTTAAAATTTTCAAAATTACTGTCTAAAGAATTTTTAAATAAAAAATTTGCATATTTCCCTTTTAAATGTGATTGAATTCAATATGATCATCACCACCTTTAACATACCACTGTAAACAGGTGGAAATGAGAGTTATAACACAAAATATATGATTATTAGTAACAATGTTTTTCTAAAAATAGATGAAACTTTGTCAGTAGTATCCAAATGCATATTAAGA